>NW_012104699.1:35787-36790 GCF_000951045.1 Mandrillus leucophaeus | reverse complement strand
CTTGCCCAGCCCATGACAGTTTCAATGAAACGTCTTCAGTAAAAATTTTCTAAGAACGAACAAACTTGAAACTGTGCTTATTGTTTTGTTTGCTTGGCTTTTGAAATTTATGAAACAGTAAGATTTTCTCAGGGGCTAATTACTCATGAATGCAACTCACCTTGGTTTTCTTCCTTGGTTTTTGGGGTCATCTTCAACATCTTGGTCTTTCCATTTTTCCCCTAAAATACAAGCCCAGAGAACCCACTATAAATTATTGGAAATTAAAGAAAATTGTAATACTGTAAGATCCATGATTAGCTATGACCGTGTCTGGTTTACTTACTAAAGTATTCTCTACCCACATTTTTTTTTTCTTTTGAGACAGAGTCTTGCTCTGTTGCCCAGGCTGGAGTGCAATGGTGCAGTCTCAGCTCACTGCAACCTCTGCCTCCTGGGTTCAAGCAATTCTCTTGCCTCCACCTGCTGAGTAGCCAGAATTACAGGCACCTGCCACCACGCCTGGCTAATTTTTTATACTTTTAGTAGAGACGGGGTTTCACCATGTTGGTCAGGCTGGTCTCAGACTCCTGACCTCATAATCTGCCCACCTTGGCCTCCCAAAGGGCTGGGATTACAGGTGCGAGCCACCGTGCCCAGCCCTTTCCCACATTTTAAATCTTGGAACACAGTTGTTGTGCAAGAAATACTTGTTCTCTCCTTAATTAAGTAGAGAAATTATGTCACCCTTACCTATGCAGGCCAGGTTCTTGAAGGTTGCCCGCATCACATCTCTGTAGATATTCCTCTGGCCAGGATCCAGCAAAGCCCACTCCTCCAGGGTGAAGTTCACAGCCACATCCTCAAGGGAGATGGAGTCCTAAAACATCCCCCATGTGTGTATAGGAGGAGGGGTGAGATTGGCAGTAGTGAGGATCCATTCTCAGAATTCCTGAGAAATTCCATATAATCCTGTAGTCTCGGTTTGGTGGTATGACTTTGTTGTCAGAACTCTCCACACTCA
>NW_012104699.1:34170-35367 GCF_000951045.1 Mandrillus leucophaeus | reverse complement strand
TTTTTTTTTTTTTTTTGAGATGGAGTCTCGCTCTGTAGCTTAGGCTGGAGTGCAGTGGAGCAATCTCACTGCAACCTCTGCCTCCTAGGTTCAAGTGATTATCCTGTCCCAGCCTCCCAAGTAGCTGGGACTACAGGTGCATGCCATCACGCCCGGCTAATTTTTTGTATTTTTAGTAGAGATGGGGTTTCACCATGTTAGCCAGGATGGTCTTGATCTCCTGACCTCTTGATTCGCCCCCTCGGCCTCCCAAAGTGCTGGGATTACAGAAGTATTAATTTCAACGTGTTTGTAATATTTATCCTACGTTCAGTTTTTCCTTTCTGTCTCATTTCATGGGTCTAGGAGGTTATTGGAAAGAAAGCACGGCAACTGGGACCTCTATAAAACCCCTGTACTCATGAAAGGGTTTATTACTCACATGCTTGAGATCTCAGGCAAAGCTGTGTAGGCTTTCAAGCACGTGTGAAATGGCTTCAGAGAGCAAGAAAAGGAGCCTGGCTGGGGATTTTTACTGACATTAGGGAGTGGGCTAGTGTGAGTTCAAGCGTACAAGTGGAGGCTGATGTGAACTGACTCTGTCACCAGCACCAAATGAGGGTGACCCAGGCGTTCTTCCTACCACATCTATCTGTGGGGTACACAGTGGAAACTGAGGAATGAGGTTTTAAAGCTGTGAGCAGTCAAAGGCCGGGCGGGATGGCTCACGCCTGTAATCCCGGTACTTTGGGAGGCAGAGGCGGGCGGATCACTTGAGGTCAGGAGTCCAAACACTAAACCTCCAGCCCTTTTTCTCTCCCCCCGACTTTGGGGGCTAGGGCTAAAGGACGATCAAGACTGGGTGTCTTTCTGGACATCAATCCCCACCCTGAAGTTAGGTAGGCGTTCCAGTAGTCATTTATTTACAACAAAAGAGGCTCCTATTACCCTTATCACTCATGAAATTCCAAGAGATTTAGGAACTCTGTACTAGGAACCACACACAAAAGACCAAATGTCTTTCTTATCACAGCACGGAACATCATGGCTCAGGGGCACAGGCTCACCAGAAGACAGATGATTCACAGGATTATATCATGTTTCCACTCCAGTCACTGGTAACAGTGTGTCATTAGAGTTTTGTTTTTTAGTTTGAGTCCCAGTCTCACTCTGTCACCCAGGCTGGAGTGCAGTAGCGCAATCTTGGTTCACTGCAAC
>NW_012104699.1:27791-33410 GCF_000951045.1 Mandrillus leucophaeus | reverse complement strand
AGACCAGAAATTTCTTTCTTTTCTTTTTCATTTTTCCTTTTTTTACTCTGTTGCCTAGGCTGGATTGCAGTGACACAATCTCAGCTCACTGATACTGTCATAGTGGATAAAAGAGAGTACCTGGCCAGGTGTGGCTCGTGCCCGTAATCCCAGCACTTTGGAAGGCTGAGGCAGGAGGACCTCTTGAGGTCAGGAGTTTGAGACCAGCCTGACCAAAATGGAGAAACCCCGTCTCTACTAAAAATACAAAATTAGCCAGGCGTGGTGGCACATGCCTGTAATCCCAGCTACTCACGAGACAGGAGAATCACTTGAACTCGGGAGGCAGAGGTTGCAATGAGGCGAAATCATGCCATTGCTCTCCAGCCTGGGCAACAAGAGTAAAACTCCATCTCAAAAAAAAGAAAAGAAAAAAAAAAAAGAAAAAAGAATACCTACTATATGTTGTCTGCAAGAAATCCACTTTTTTTTTTTAACTTTCTTTTTTTTTTTAGAGACAGGGTCATGCTCTGTTACCCAGCACAGTTGTGGGATGACAGATAACTGTAACCTCAAACTCCTGGGCTCAAAGGATTCTCTCACCTCAGCCTCTGAGTAGCTGGAACCACAGGTGTGCACTACCATCCCTGGATAATTTTGTTGTTTCTTTTTATAGAGATGAGGTCTCACTATGTTGCCCAGGCTTGTCTCAAACTCCTGGCCTCAAGCAATCAATCATCCTGCCTCAGCCTCCCAAAGCGCTGGGATTGCAGGTGCGAGCCACCATGCCTAGGCCAACAAATCCACTTTAAATATATCACAGATACATTAAAAATAAAGGAATAGAGAAAGATATACCATGCTAACACTAATTATTATTATTATTATTATTTTGAGACAGAGTCTCACTCTGTTGCCCAGGCTGGAGTGCAGTGGTGCAATCTTAGCTGCAACCTCCATCTCCCGGGTTCAAGTGATTCTCCTGCCTCAGTCCCCTGTGTATCTGGGATTACAGGCATGCACCACCACGCCCGGCTAATTTTTTTTTCTTTTTGAGACGAGGTTTCACTCTTGTCGCCCAGGCTGGAGTGCAATGTCGCAATCTCAGCTCACTACAATCTCCACCTTGCAGGTTCAAGCGATTCTCCTGCCTCAGCCTCCTGAGTAGCTGGGATTGCAGGTGCCTGCCACCATACCCAGCTAATTTTTTGTATTTTTAGTAGAGACAGGGTTTCACCATGTTGGCCAGGCTGGTCTCAAACTCCTGACTTCAGGCGATCCGCCTGCCTCGGCCCCCCAAAGTGCTGGGATTCAAGCATGAGCCACCGTGCCTGGCCAATTTTTGTATTTTTAGTAGAGACGGGGTGTCACCATGTTGGTTAGGCTGGTCTTAAACTCCTGACCTCGTGATGTGCTCGCCTTGGCCTCCCAAAGTGCTGGGATTACAAACGTGAACCACCACACCTGGTCAACACTAATTTTTAAAAAGCTGGCATAGCCTTATTAATTTCAGAAAAAGCTGACTTCATAGCATGAAAATATCAGTGATAGAAGGGCATTACATACTGACGAAAGGATCAATTCACCAAGAAGACAAGAAGACTTACTGTGTATGTACATAAACCACAGAGTGGCAAAATACATGAGGGGAAAACTAATGCAACTGCAGGAAAAAACACAGGAACGCACTGGTACAGCTGTATACTTCAACAACCCCCATCGTTAATTTAGAGATCCAGCAGGCAGAAATCAGGAAGGACATACCTAAATTGAACAGCACCAGCAAAACAACTAGACTTAATTGAAAACCAGAATAATTCATTCAGTAACAGCAGAATATACATTCTTCTCAAGTTCACATGGAATATTCACCAAGATACCTCACATTCTGGTAAATAAAATACTTCCTAGCAAATTTAAAAGACTAGAGAATACAGGCCCGGCGCGGTGGCTCACGCCTGTAATCCCAGCACTTTGGGAGGCCGAGGCAGGCGGATCACGACGTCAGGAGATCGAGACCATCCTGGCTAGCACGGTGAAACCCTGTCTGTACTAAAAATACAAAAAACTAGCCGGACGTGGTGGCAGGCGCCTGTTGTCCCAGCTACTTGGGAGGCTGAGGCAGGAGAATGGCGTGAACCCGGGAGTCGGAGCCTTGCAGTGAGATGAGATTGCACCACTGCACTCCAGCCTGGGTGACAGAGCAAGACTCCGTCCTCAAAAAAAGAAAAAAAAAAAAAGAGAATGTTCTCAGATTCAGAATTACTAACAGAAAGATAGCTTGAAAACCCACAAATATTTGTAGATTAAATACTGAACTTCTAAACAATGCATGGATAAGTCTCAAGAGATATTAAAAATTATTTTGAATTAAATAAAAATAAAACGTATCAAAACATGTAGAATGCAGCAAAAGGAGTGCCTGGCTGCAATTTATACTATTAAACACATATACCACCAAAGAATGATCTGTAATCAATAATCTCAGTATCTAACTTAAAAAACTAAAAACAGGCCAGGCATGGTGGCTCACACCTATAATCCCAGCGCTTTGGGAGGCTAAGTCAGGCAGATCACCTGAGGTCAGGACTTTGAGACCAGGCTGGCCAACATGGCGAAACCTCATCTCTACAAATACAAATAACAAAAATACCCTCTAATGTACTCTAAAATACAAAAATTAGCCAGGCGTGGTGGTGCACGCCTATAGTCCAGCTACTTGGGAGGCTGAGGTAGGAGAAATCGCTTGAACCTGAGAGGCTGATGTTGCAATGAGCCGAGATCACGCCACTGCACTCCAGCCTGAGTGACAGAGCGAGACTCCATCCCCGCCACCCCGCAAAAACCAGTCCTGCTCTAGGAAAGACCATGTTAAGAAAATGAAAAGACAAGCTACAGACAGAGAGAAATTCTTTGCAAAACACCTATCTGATAAAGGACTGGTATTGAAACTACTAAAAGAACTATTAAAACTCAGTAACAGGAAGACAATCCAATTAAAAATGGGCAAAAGATATGAACATATACATCACCAAAGAAGAATTAGAGATGGTAAACAAGTACATGAAAACATGCTCAATATCACATGGCATTAGGGAGTCAATAAAACTAAGATAAATAAAACTGAGTAAGATATTACCATACTCACTAAATGGCTAAATTTTAAAACACTGAAAACACCAAATGATGGTGAAGATGGAGAACAATAGGTATCATCATTATTTGCTGTTGGCAATGGAAAATGGTACGCCCACTTTGAAAGGCAGACAGTTAAAAAACACTCTTAAATTGTAATTTAGTCATCATGCTCCTAGGTATTTACTCAAATGAGTTGAAAACTTATGTTCATGCCAAAATCTGCACATGAAGACTTATACCTTCATTCAAAACCTTGCAACCCTTAGAGTGAACCAAGGTATCTCTCAACAGACATATGGATAAACCATCTGGTTCACCCATAGAATGATAAAAAGAAATCAGGTATCGGCTGGGCGTGGTGGCTCACGCCTGTAATCCCAGCACTTTGGGAGGCCAAGGAGCGTGGATCATGAGGTCAGGAGATCTCGACTATCCTGGCCAACATGGTGAAACCCCGTTTCTACTGAAAATACAAAAATTAGCTGAGTGTGGTGGCACTTGCCTGTAATCTCAGCTACTCAGGAGGCTGAGGCAGGAGAATCAGGTATCAGGCCATGAAATGACATGGAGGCTAGGTATGGTGGCTCCCACCTGTAGTACCAGCTACTCAGGGCACTGAGACAGGAGGATCACTTGAGTCCAGGAGTTCAAGACCAGCATGGGTGATGTGACAAGACCCTATCTCAACTAAAAAAAAAAGACATGGAGGAACCTTGACTTGAAAATAAGTGAAAGAAGCCAATCTAAATGGTTATATACTATGTAGTTTCAAAGATGACATTCAGGAAAAGACAAAATTATGACAGAGTAAAAAGGCTTTTGATTGTCAAGAATTTGGAAAGAGGGAGGGATTAATGACTAGGGGAAGCACAGGGGATATTTAGGTGAGGGAAAGCATCCTACATGATGCAGGTATGATGAATAGCAGTTATTATACATTTGTCAAAACCCATAGATTGTATAACAGAGTCAGCCCTAATGTAAACTGTGGACTTTGAGGCATCAATATTGGTACATCAAACAGATGTATTAAAGTAATACAAAATATAAAAAGGATAAACTATGTGGAGGCAGAGGGATCAAGTGGGAACACTATACTTTCTCATAAATTTTTAAGTCTGAAATAGCTCTACAAAAATAAAATCTATTAGAAAAATAAAAATGATGAAGACAGGCTAATGACAGTTCATCCCATGACTGGTTGATGAATGAAACATACAACCTTTCACTCAATTCATGAATTTTATTTTAGTAAGCCTTTATGGTGCTTTCTGAGCAAGAGACTGGTAAAGGCAATGAAAGTTCCATAGAATGCCTTGTTCAAAAGCCCATCAATCTCTATTTTGAGAAGTGAAATAAGCGCTTTGATTAATAACAGTAGTGTCCGGAACTCTTGCACGAATATAAGAGTGTCCAGGCAGAGTCTTGGATTGTGGGATTACCCTACATAGAGGTGTGTATTATCTTGGCTTATATGGCTAGCCGTGAGGTAAAAAAAGATTCCCAGAGTTTTGTGGATTTTCTTTTTTTCCTTTGAGATGAGTCTCGCTCTGTTGCCCAGTCTAGAGTGCAATGGCGCAATCTCGGCTCACTGAAACCTCCACCTCCCTGGTTCAAGCAATTCTCCTGCCTCAGCCTCCTGAGTAGCTGGGATTACAGGCACGAGCCACCACGCCTGGCTAATTTTTTTGCATTTTTAGTAGAGACGGGGTTTCACCATGTTGGCCAGGCTGGTTTCGAACTCCTGACCTCAAGTGATCCACCCGCCTTAGTCTCCCAAAGTGCTGGGATTACAGGCGTGAGCCACCGCACCTAGCCTAATATTCTGAGTTCTTTTACTACAAAGGTGCAACTCTTAGACAATCACTCAAGTGTGTAAACATGCACAGATGGGATTTATTGTTGGCCAGTGCTAAGATGACTACCTGATGAGCTGCCCCTTGAGTGCAGTCCTTTATCAGGTCCATTTCAATTAAGGGATAAAAAGCAGCAGCTCTTTACCGAGAGCTCCACCGTGTACAAATGTGGCCATGTCACCCATAAAGTCTACATACTCCCCACTGCTGTTCACTCAGTAGCAAAGGATCTGGGAGAAGGTAGACCTCCTCCAGCACCATGACATCTGGCAAGGAAGTAAGAAAAGAAGTCACCCCTCCACCCCAACTCCTACAGAGAGGATATGCTGAAGGCTAACATTTGGCTCTGTAATTTTGAAAGGAGGTCTGTGTAGGTTGCTGTTTCCAGGACCCATGGCAAAATGAGCAGTTGAGTAGACTCACATGTTCAGGACCTGGGAGAGCCTCAATGTTCAGGAGAACCTGGTACATGGTGGTCACTGCAGCTCTAATGGCATATAGTGTGGGGCCAAGGGCTGTTTCTTGCATGAGAGCCCTATGGACAACTTATGGTCATCATGGATAATTACAAGAGGCATAAGAGGAGGTTTCTAAAGCCACTATAGTGGCCAGGAATAGTGGCTCATGCCTGTAATCCCAGCACTTT
>NW_012104699.1:23520-24156 GCF_000951045.1 Mandrillus leucophaeus | reverse complement strand
GAGTTTTGTGGATTTTCTTTTTTTCCTTTGAGATGAGTCTCGCTCTGTTGCCCAGTCTAGAGTGCAATGGCGCAATCTCGGCTCACTGAAACCTCGACTCCCAGGCTCAAGCCTGTCTCTTATACACATCTAGATGCGATCAATCAATCAATCAGTGTACCTTGCTTACATTTAGTGGGATCCCCAGATATAACTGATTCCTAGGATTAATTAATCCCATGAATGATTGTCAGTTAGTGCATTACAGAGATGTTAAAATTAATTCAGAACCAGGCTAGACTCAGTGACTTATTCCTGTAATCCCAGCACCTTGGGAGGCCAAGGCAGGAGGACTGCTGGAGCCCGGAGTTTGAAACCAGAAATATATATATATATATGATTTAAAAATAATAAAATTGATTCAGAACCAATGTCAGAGAGGCCTGAAAGCCACGCACACGCAGTGTCCTTTTCTCTCTCTTTTTTTGAGACTGAGTTTCGCTCTTGTTGTCCAGGCTGGAGTGCAAGGGCGCGATCTTGGCTCACCCGCAACCTCCACTCTCGGGTTCAAAAGATTCTCCTGCCTCAGGCTCTCTAGTAGCTGGGATTACAGCCATGCACCACCACGCCCAGCTAATTTTGTATTTTTATTAGAGA
>NW_012104699.1:7517-23470 GCF_000951045.1 Mandrillus leucophaeus | reverse complement strand
ACTGCAGCTCTAATGGCATATAGTGTGGGGCCAAGGGCTGTTTCTTGCATGAGAGCCCTATGGACAACTTATGGTCATCATGGATAATTACAAGAGGCATAAGAGGAGGTTTCTAAAGCCACTATAGTGGCCAGGAATAGTGGCTCATGCCTGTAATCCCAGCACTTTGGGAGGCCATGGCAGGCAGATCACCAGAGGTCAGGAGTTCGAGACCAGCCTGGCCAACATGGCAAAATCCCGTCTCTACTAAAAATACAGAAATTAGCTGGGTGTGGTGGTGCACACCTGTAATTCCAGCTACTCTGGAGGCTGAGGTAAGAGAATCGCTTGAACCAGGGAGGTGGAGGTTGCAGAGAGATGATATCATGCTACTGTACTCCAACCTGGGAGACAGAGCAAGACTCCACTCAAAGAAAACAAAAACAAAAACAAAACAAAAACAAAAACAAAAGCCTCTATAGTGCTCTGGAGGCACTTACAGGAGTGTGGTAGCAGCAACGTCCAGGCAATGATGACCAGTTTCCAAGTCACAGCATAAATAGGCTTAAGTAAAATTTATAAAGGACTGTGTTACCTCCTGAACATCAAAAAAGCCCAAATGATGTTGTGGGTGCTGAGAGGAACAACAGCTCTGTTGATGGTGTCAGGCAGGGAGCAGCCCTCTGATTACCAAATAATTCCTAAGAATTTAACTTAGGTGTCACCCTGGACAAGGGTGGTAGCTGCAGTGAAGATCTTGCCTATAGAGATTGTATACAAAGGCAAGGCCTTTGAGGGTCCCTGAAAGCAACCAGGTGAATTATATCATGTCCCTTCAAAAGTGAAGGGAGAAATAAAAATAAATAAATAAACAACAAAAAGTGAAGGGAGGTTAGCACCGTGGCTCACACCTGTAACCCTAGCACTTTTGGAGGCGGCGAAGAGAGGATCACTTGAGCTCAGGAGTTGAAGACTAGCCTGGGCAACATAGTGAGACCTTGTCTCTAAAAAATAAAAAATTTACTTATTTATTTATTGATTTATTTACTTACTTAGTAACTTATTGAGACAGAGTCTTGCTCTGTCGCCCAGGCTAGAGTGCAGTGGCATGACCTTGGCTCACTGCAACCTCTGCCTCCTGGGTTCAAGCAATTCTCCTGCCTCAGCCTCCCAAGTAGATGGGACTACAGGCATGCGCCACCACAACTGACTAATTTTTTGTGTTTTTAGTAGAGACGGGGTTTCACCATGTTGGCCAGGCTGGTCTTGAACTCCTGACCTCAAGTGATCCACCTGCCTTGGCCTCCCAAAGTGCAGGGATTACAGGCATAAGCCACCACGACTGGCTTCTAAAAAATAAAAGAAATTAAAAAGTAAAGATAATCATCAGGTAAGACACTGTTTAAAAGGTACTGATCACGCCAGGTGCGCTGGCTTACTCCTGTAATCCCAACACTTTGGGAGGCGGAGGCAGGCGGATCACAAGGTCAGGAGATTGAGACCACCCTGGCTAACGCAGTGAAACCCCGTCTCTACTAAAACTACACAAAATTAGCTGGGCATGGTGGCGGGCGTCTGTAGTCCCAGCTACTCAGGAGGCTGAGGCAGGAGAATGGCGTGAAACCAGTAGGCGGAGCTTTGCACTGAGCTGAGATGATGCCACTGCACTCCAGCCTGGGTGACAGAGCAAGACTGCGTCTCAAAAAAAAAAAAAAAAAAAAAAAAGGGACTGAGTATTTACCAATGCTGATTAGATGGAGCCAGTTAGTGCCAGAATGTTGGAGATTGGGTACAGGGGCAGAACCATGTCATCAAGGTAGCAGTAACCCACTATGAGACACCATTTATTCTTTCCAGGTTTAAGAATAGGCCAAATTGGGCTATTAAGAAGCACTGGGAATAATCTCTCTTTACTAAATAGGTCTTGTACAATGGGTTTCAATCCTTGAAGACTCTGTATAATTGACATTTGGCCATATTAAGGACTTTTAACTGGGGAGTAGGGGGTGGTAAGGTCCCTGGAGTTCTATTTGTTAAGCCAATTTGTAACTGCCAAAGAGTTAATTTAAATTACAGGGTGTAGGCCAGGCATGGTGGCTCACACCTCTAATCCAAGTACTTTGGGAGTCTGAGGTGGGCAGATCACTTGAAGTCAGGAGTTCGAGACCAGCCTGGTCAACACAGTGACACCCCATCTCTACTAAAAACTACAAAAAATTGCCAGGTGTGGCAGCAGGTGCCTGTAATCCCAGCTACTCAGGAGACTGACGCTTGAACTTGGTAGGCAGAGGTTGCATTGAGCTGAGATCACACCACTGCACTCCCACCTGGGTGACAGAGTGAGGGTCTGTCTTAGCACTCCCGCCTGGGCAACAGAGCAAGAAGACTCCGTCGATCAATCAATCAATCAGTGTACCTTGCTTACATTTAGTGGGATCCCCAGATATAACTGATTCCTAGGATTAATTAATCCCATGAATGATTGTCAGTTAGTGCATTACAGAGATGTTAAAATTAATTCAGAACCAGGCTAGACTCAGTGACTTATTCCTGTAATCCCAGCACCTTGGGAGGCCAAGGCAGGAGGACTGCTGGAGCCCGGAGTTTGAAACCAGAAATATATATATATATATGATTTAAAAATAATAAAATTGATTCAGAACCAATGTCAGAGAGGCCTGAAAGCCACGCACACGCAGTGTCCTTTTCTCTCTCTTTTTTTGAGACTGAGTTTCGCTCTTGTTGTCCAGGCTGGAGTGCAAGGGCGCGATCTTGGCTCACCCGCAACCTCCACTCTCGGGTTCAAAAGATTCTCCTGCCTCAGGCTCTCTAGTAGCTGGGATTACAGCCATGCACCACCACGCCCAGCTAATTTTGTATTTTTATTAGAGAAGGGATTTCTCCATGTTGGTCAGGCTGGTCTCCAACTCCCGACCCACCTGTCTCAGCCTCCCAAAGTGTTTGGATAACAGGTGTAAGCCACCATATCCAGCCCTTTATTTTTAGTTGTATAATTCTTTTTTTTTTTTTTTTTGATACGGAGTCTTGCTCTGTCGCCCAGGCTGGAGTGCAGTGGCGCGATCTCGGCTCACTGCAAGCTCCGCCTCCCAGGTTCACACCGTTCTCCTGCCTCAGCCTCCCGAGTAGCTGGGACTGCAGGCGCCCGCCACCAGGCCCGGCTAATTTTCTTTGTATTTTTAGTAGAGACAGGGTTTCACCAGGTTAGCCAGGATGGTCTCGATCTCCTGACCTTGTGATCCACCCGCCTCGGCCTCCCAAAGTGCTGGGATTACAGGCATGAGCCACCGTGCCCGGCCGTATAATTCTTTTACTATATATTGGAGTTCCAATTAGGTCAAAACCTAGAAAAATGTTTCATTTTTTTTTGTGTGCCCTTCCTTCTTTCATCTTTCTCTGTTTTGTTTCTGTGGTCACTTGATGCACTTCCCGGCAGAAGGGTTATCTTCCTACCTTAATATTTATTAACATATTTTTTCCTCCAGAGACCCTCAAATCGTATGTTATGGGCCTCACTCATGGCACTGGTGGTGTTAAAAGGTTTCAGGGCTGGGTGTAGTGGCTCACATCTGTAATCCCAGCACTTTGGGAGGCTGAAGTGGGTGGATCACCTGAGGTCAGGAGTCTGAGACCAGCCTGGCTAATATAGCGAAACCCCATCTCCACTAAAAATAGAAAAATCAGCAGGGTGTGGTGGCAGGTGCCTGTAATCCCAACTACTGGGGAGGCTGAGGCAGGAAGAATTGTTTCAACCTGGGAGGCAGAGGTTGCAGTGAGCCAAGGTCATGCCACTGCACTCCAGCCTGGGCAACAGAGCAAGACTCTGTCAAAAAAAGAAAAAAGAAAGAAAAAGGCAAAAAGGTGATTTGGGCCAGCGCAGCAGCTCACACCTGTAATCCCAGCACTATAGAAGGCTGAGGCAGGCAGATCACTTGCCGCCAGGAGTTTGAGAACAGCCTGGTCATTGAGATGCAATCCCATCTCTACTAAAAATACAAAAATGGGCTGGGCGTGGTGGCATACGCTTGTAATACCAGCTACTTAGCAGGCTGAGGCATGAGAATTGCTTCAACCTGGGAGGCAGTGGTTGCAGTGAGCCGAGATGGTGTCACTGCATTCCTGCCTGGGCGACAGAGCAAGGCTCTGTGTCCAAAAAAAAAAAAAGTGCTTTAATCAAGGAATCCAAGGCAAAGAAACGCAAATGTTTTAATCTGTTTAGATAAGGAATTGCTTCTCCACGGTTAAAATGGAAAACCCACAATCGAAAGGCAAATACATTCACAAAGGCCAGGTATGGTCACGCCTGTAATACCAACATTTTGGGAGGCCAAGGCAAGAGGATCCCTTAAAGCCAGGCGTTCAAGACTAGCATGAGCAACACAGCAAGACCCCATATCTATAAATAAAAATTTGAAATTAGCCAGTAGTGGCAGATGCCTGTACCCCCAGCTACTCAGGAGGCTGAGGCGGGAGGATCGCTTGAGATGCAATGAGGTGTGATGGCGCTACTGCACTTCAGCCTGGGCAACATTGCGAGACCGTCTCAAAACAAATTCCCAAACGTGGGAGCGGTAACCCAGACAGTGGGTCAGTGCCTGGTGAAGACAGCAGGGGTATCTGAGCAGCCACAGGAACGAACTCTGGGAGCTCCACGCGCCCTCCGCTCCCCCAGCTGCAAAAAAAAAAATGCTCCCTCCTCCAGGCTTCAGTTCTCACAGGTGGATTCACCTTAATGTTCTGACCCAAATGGATTCTCAAAAGCACGAGATCTTGGGAGACGCGGGGCTGCGGAAGCCCAGCTGCCCAGAAAGGGCTCCGGGCCAGGACCGCAGTCGCAGGGATGGGACAAGACGCCTGAGGTCCCAGCCCCACCCTGCTGGGAGACCTTCGGGTCTCCTGGCCCGAGAGCTGCGCCAGGAGGACTCAGGTCTTCCCACAGTCGGTTCCGACAAGTCCCCTCCTCAGGTCTCCGGACTCCCAGTCCCGCAAACTCACCATTTCTCCGCTTAGGGAGGCTCCAGGAGTCCTCCCTACAGATCCCTCAGTACCTGCAGGTCCCGGTGCGACAAAGCATATGCAGAGCCCCAGACAGCCCTCAGCCCTGGCTGAGACGCAATACTAGCGAACCGCTAGAATAAGGAGGTTCACATGCGCATTCAAGGATGGGGTCCACGGGCCTTTTCAACACCGATGCTGATTGGACAGTTTGTGTGGCCCCGCCCCCTCATCCCTGAGTGACAGTCATGCAGGAGAGCACGTGGCTGAGCCGAGCTAGCTTCCCAGAGTGGGTTGTCCCGGCTCCCGGCGGTGTATTTCCATGTCAGCTGAATTTGTTCTTTGCCGGAGGTCCATTTTTAAGTGGCCTATTCAGTAGTGTTAAGTGTAGTTACATTGTGAAACCAATCTCTAGAACTGATTTAATCTTGCAAATTTGAAACTATCCATTGAATAACATCCCATTTACCTCTTCCCCTCAGTCCCTGACACCCACTATTCGACTTTTTGATTGTATGAATTTCATTGGGTACCTTATATAACTAGAATTATTCTGTATTTATCCTTTTCCAACTGGCTTATTTCACTTAGCATAACGTCCTCAATCTTCATGTTGTAGCATGTGTCAGAATTTACTTCCTTTTAAGACAATTAAAGGCCAGGCACGTTGGCTCAAGCCTGTAATCTCAGCACTTCAGGAGGATCCCTTGAGGCCAGGATTTTCACACCAGCCTGGGCAACATAGTAAGAACCTGCCTCTACAAAAATAAAATTTAAAAATTAAAAAATATAGATTCTGGCCGGGTGCGGTGGCTCACACTTGTAATCCCAGCACTTTGGGAGGCAGAGGCGGGCGGATGACGAGGTCAGGAGATCGAGACCATCCTGGCCAACATGGTGAAACCCTGTCTCTATTAAAAATTCAAAAAAATTAGCCATGTGTGGTGGCAGGCGCCTGTAGTCCCAGCTACTCCGGAGGCTGAGGCAGAAGAATGGCGTGAACCTGGGAGGTGGAGCTTGCAGTGAGCCGAGATTGCGCCACTGCACTGCAGCCTGGGTTACAGAGTGAGACTCCATCTCAAAAGAAAAAAAAAAAAGAATTGGGTTTGATATTAATAGTATACTAATGTAAAGGTGAAATTTGGCTTATTTGGTACAAAAATCACACAGGAAGCAATGTCAAATATAAAATGGGGTTTGGATTTCTTTAGACTATATCCATATATATATGTTATTGGCATGTGTTCCAAAATGAAGGAAAACTCCTGTAATTCTGATATATCTCAGTGTATGTTATCAGTAATAATTATAATTGTTATGTTAAATTATTGTGTGCCACAGAGGTAACAGATTTCCTTGTCAATTGTGTCTTTAACTATGGCTACCCTAAAACTTTGTCATCCATAAACAATTGTTGTCTTCTCTTGGTCCTCTTTAGAAGGTGGTTTTATAATCAGCTATAAAGCTCTAACAGGTGCTCTTGAATGCAAGTTTTTGATAACTTTGGAGATTGTGACATCAGAATAGAGAAAAAATGTTCAGGACTCTTGTCCTTTGGTCCCTTAGTTAAGTTGATAACACAGAATAAACATCACAGGCTGCCATAAGAAAATACCATAAATGGGCCGGGCGCAGTAGCTCGCACCTGTAATCCCAACACTTTGGGAGGCCGAGGCAGGTGGCTCACTTGAGCCAGGAGTTCCAGACCAGCCTGGCCAACCTGACACAACCTGTCTCTCCAAAAAACACAAAGATTAGCCACGTGTGGTGGTGCACGCCTGTAGCCCCAGCTACTTGGGAGGCTGAGGTGGGAGGATCGTTTGAGCCTGGAAGGCGGAGGCTGCAGTGAGCCAAGGCTCACAGCATTCCATTCAGGGAGACAGAGTGAGACCCTGTCTCAAAAGAAAAAAAAAAAAAAAAGGCCAGGTGCAGTGGCTCACACCTGAAATCTCAGCACTTTGGGAGGCCGAGGTGGGCGGATCCCGAGGTCAGGAGATGGAGACCATCCTGGTTAACACAGTGAAACCCTGTCTCTACTGAAAATACAAAAAATTAGTCAGGCGTGGTGGTGGGTGCCTGTAGTCCCATCTACTTGGGAAGCTGAGGCAGAAGAATGGCGTGAACCCAGGAGGTGGAGGTTGTAGTGAGCCGATATCGCGTCACTGCACTCTAGCCTGGGCGACAGAGCAAGACTCCGTCTGAAAAAAAAAAAAAAAGAATTGGGATCTCACTCTGTCATCCAGGCTAGACTAGAGTGGTTAGCTCACTGCAGCCACAAACTGCCAGGCTCCAGCAATCCTCCCCCCTCAGCCACCGAGCAGCTGGGACTACAGGTGTGTGCCACAAACCTGGTTAATTTTTTTTTTAATAAGATATGAGGTTGCACTATATTGCCCAGGCTGGTCTTGAACTCCAGGCCTCAAACGATCATGCCACTGTGCTCGGCCCAATTTTATTATTTTTTGTACGTCTATCCAACTTATGAAACACTAATTTATGAAAATAATATTCTTTCCTGATTCCTGGCACCGTTTTTGAAACTCAGTTGACTCTATATATATATATATGGGCTTATTTCTGGAACTTCAGTTTTATGCCACTGAGCTCTACGTCTGAATTGCCTCATGTATTTGACATGAAAATTTTGCTGCTACTGGAGACTGGGTGACATAAATTGTACATCAGAGAACTTCTGGCTAGCGCAGTAGCTCCCGCCTGTAATCCCAGCACTGTGGGAGGCCGAGGCGGGAAGATTACCTGAGGTCAGGAGTTTGAGACCAGCCTGGCCAACATGGTGAAACCCCATTTCTACAAAAAAATAAAAATAATTAGCTGGGCGTGGTGGTGGGCACCTGTAGTCCCAACTATGTGGGAAGCTTAGGCAGGAGAATCACTGAAACCCAGGAGACAGAGGTTGCAGTGAGCCGAAATCATGCCACTGGACTCCAACCTGCGCAATAGAGCAAGACTCTGTCTCAAAAAAAGAAAACCACTGAGGTCTTCCCAGAGGGTAACGATCATCTGCACAGTGCAGCCCATCATGTATTTTTTTTTTTTTTTTTTTTTTTTTTTTTGTCAAGACAAGGTTTCACTATGGTTACCCAGGTTGGAGTACAGTGGTGTGATCTCGGCCCACCGCAGCCTTGACCTCCCAGGCTCAGATGATTCTCTCACCTCAGCCTCCCAAGAAGCTGGGCCTATAGGTGCGTGCCACCACGCCTGGCTAGTTTTTTGTATTTTTAGTAGAGACAAGGTTTCGCCATGTTGGCCAGGCTGGTCTCGAACTCCTGGGCTCACGCAATCCACCTGCCTCAGCCTCTCAGAGTGCTGGGATTACAGGTGTGAGCCACTGCACCTGGCCCCATCACGGGTTTTTCTTATGTGCAGAGTACTTATTCAAATCCACAGTGATTTCCCAGTTGACACACAGACAAGAACTACGGATTTTTAGAGAATATCCAAGTTATGGCCGGGCACAGTGGCTCACGCCTGTAATCCCAGCACTTTAGGAGGCCGAGGCGGGCGGATCCCGAGGTCAGGAGATGGAGACCATCCTGGCTAACACAGTGAAACCCATCTCTACTAAAAATACAAAAAATTAGCCAGGCGTAGTGGTGAGCGCCTATAGTCCCAGCTACTCGGGAGGCTGAAGCAGGAGAATGGCGTGAACCCAGGAGGTGGAGGTGGCAGTGAGCCGAGATTGCGCCACTGCACTCCAGCCTGGGCAACGGAGCAAGACTCCGTCTCAAAAAAAAAAAAAAAAAAAGAGAGAATATCCAAGTTATAATTGAGTCAAACTGCAGAGAGAGGGTATCATTTTGAGTACCACCCCCCAGTTTGGTGGAAAAGAAAGTTGTGATATTGTGAAATCTATAATTTGGGTTTTGTACAGGGTTCCTGGCTCCCAGTTGCTAAAAACCTTGTAATTTCCCAAGTGACTAGAGCAAACGGAGTATCTGTTGTTAAAGTATTTGGCCTGCCTGTAATCCCACCACGTTGGGAGGCTAAGGCAGGCAGGATGCTTGAGCCCAGGAGTTCAACACCAGCCTGGGCAACACAGTGAGACCCCATCTCTACAAAAAATACAAAAATTAGCCAGGCATAGGGGTATGTGCCTATAGTCTCAGCTACTCGAGAGGCTGAGGTGGGAGGATCACCTGAGCTCAGGGAAGTCAAGGCTGCAGTGAGCTGTGATGACACCACTGAACTCCAGCCTAGGTGACAGAGTAAGACTCTGTCTCAAAAAAATGAAAAAGGCTGGGCACTGGGGCTCACACCTATAATCCCAGTACTTTGAGAGGCCACGGTAGGTAGATGGCTTGAGCTCAGGTGTTTGAGACCAGTCTGGGCAACATGGCGAAAATCCATCTCTACTAAAAATACAAAAAAATAGTCAGACATGGTGGTGTGCACCTGTAGTCCCAGCTACTCAGGAGGCTGAGGTGGGAGGATTGCTTGAACCCAGGGGTGGAGGCTGCACTGAGCCAAGATTGTGCCACTGCACTCCAGTCTGGGTGACAGAGTGAAGGAGACCCTATTTAAAAAAACAAAAAAAAAAGGCCTTTTGTATTCAGTTCTTAAAAATAGCTCTAGAAGAGTTCGAGTGAAAGGTGAAAGAAATGTCTTTAGTTACAACCATCCCCCTTCCGCCACAGCTAAGTTTATGTTAATGAGGTGGTTTTTTTTTTTTTTTTTTTGTCGCCCGGGCTGGAGTGCAGTGGCCGGATCTCAGCTCACTGCAAGCTCTGCCTCCCGGGTCTACGCCATTCTCCTGCCTCAGCCTCCGGAGTAGCTGGGACTACAGGCGCCGCCACCTCGCCCGGCTAGTTTTTTGTATTTTTTTAGTAGAGACGGGGTTTCACTGTGTTAGCCAGGATGGTCTGGATCTCCTGAATGAGGTGATTTTTGGAAAGCTCCTACAAACCACAGGATGGGAGGCTAGTTACCAGGGGAACCAACCACGTGATTGGAGCTTTGAAACTTTCAGCTCTGTCCCCACCTCCAGGGAGGGAAGAGAAAACTGAAGGTTGAGTTGATCACCAATAGTGAATGATGTGATTAATCATGTCACCATAATAAAGCCACCATAAAAACCCAAAAACAGGGCTCAGAGAGCCTTCCGGTTGGTAAATAAGAACGTAACCATATGCCTGGAGGTATCTCTTCATCTGGCTGTTCATTTGTATCATTTAAAATATCCTTTGTAGGGCCAGGTGCGGTGGCTCACATCTGTAATCCCAGCACTTTGGGAGGCTGTGCCAGGTGCGGTGGCTCACACCTGTAATCCCAGCACTTTGGGAGGCTGAGGCAGGTGGATTACTTGAGGTCAGGAGTTCAAGACCAGCCTGACCAACATGGTGAAACCCCATCTCTACTTAAAATACAAAAATTAGGCCTGGTGCAGTGGCTCATGCCTATAATCCCAGCACTTTGGGAGGACAAGGTGGGCGGATCATGAGGTCAGGAGTTCGAAACCAGCC
The DNA here is from genome assembly GCF_000951045.1 of Mandrillus leucophaeus. NCBI lineage: Eukaryota > Metazoa > Chordata > Mammalia > Primates > Cercopithecidae > Mandrillus > Mandrillus leucophaeus. Next base: position 12,998 of record NW_012104699.1, on the reverse strand, counting down.
TGGCCAGCATTGTGAAACCCCGTCTCTACTAAAAATAAAAAATAAAAAAAAATTAGCTGGGCATGGTGGCGCGGGCCTGTAATCCAGCTACTTGGGAGGCTGAGGTAGGAAAATCACTTGACCCCAGTAGGCGGGGGCTGCAGTGAGTCGAGATCGTACCACTGCACTCCAGCCTGGGCAAAAGGGACTCTATCTTATAATAATAATAATAATAATAATAATAATAATTAGCCAGGCATGGTGGTGGGCGCCTGTAATCCCAGCTACTTGGGAGGCTGAGGCAGGAGAATCGCTTGAACCCGGGAGGCAGAGGTTGCAGTGAGCTGAGATTGCACCATTGCACTCCAGCCTGGGCAACAAGAGTGAAACTCCATCTCAAAAAATAATAATAATAATAAATAAAATATCCTTTGTAGGCTGGGCGCAGTGGTTCACACCTGTAATGCCAGCACTTTGGAAGGCCAAGGCGGATGGATCACTTGAGGTCAGGAGTTCGAGACCAGCCTGGCCAACACGGTGAAACCCCTTCTCTACTAAAAATACAAAAATAGCTGGGCTTGGTGGAGCATGCCTGTCATTCCAGCTACTCGGGAGGCTGAAACACGAGAATCATTTGAACCCAGGAGATGGAGGTTGCAGTGAGCCAAGATTGTGCCGCTGCACTCCAGCCTGGCAACAGAATGAGACCTTCAAAATAAGAGTAAATAAATACATAATAAAATATCCTTTGTAAGACTAGGCACGGTGACTCACTCCTATAATCTCAGTGCTTTGAGAGGAGCGAGGTGGGAGGATCTCTTGAGACCTGGAGGTTGAGACTAGCCTGGAGAACAGATCGAGACCCTAACTTTACAAAAAATAAATAATTACTTGAGTGCAGTGGCACATGCCTGTATTCCTAGCTACTTACAGGACTGATGAGGGAGGATCGCTTGATCCCAAGAGTTGAAGGCTGCAATGAGCCATGATCCTGCCACTGCACTCCAGCCTGGAAGACAGAGCGAAACCCTGCTGTATTAAAACAATAAATCCTCCCAACTGGGCTCCTGTAGTCCCAGCTTCTTGGGAAGCTGAGGCAGGAGAATGGCGTGAACCCGGGAGGCAGAGCTTGCAGTGAGCCGAGATCACGCCACTGCACTCCAGCCTGGGCGACAGAGCAAGACTCTGTCTCAAAAAAAAAGGAAAAAAAATCCTTTGTAATAAATGGGTAAATGTAAGTAGTGTTTCTGTGAGTTCTTCAGGCTGCTATATAGCAAATTAATCAAACCCAAAGAGTGGGTCATGAAAACCCTGATTTACAGCTGGTTGGTCAGAAGCATAGGTCACATCCTGGGACTTACAACTGACGTTTGAAGTGAGGGACATTCTTGTGAGCTGTTAGCTTCTGGTATCGGACTCTGTCTCCAGGTAGATACTGTCACAATTAAATTGAAGTATATAGCAAACACAGCTGGTGTCTGCTTGAGAAGTGGTTATTGGTGGACCAGAAGTGAAGTATTCTGTTAAAAATTTTGTTAATGGTTTTCCTATCTCTTTAAGAAAAGTGTATTTGAGACCCTCGAATAGGATTTTTTTAATTTAATTTAATTTAATTTAATTTTTTTAGTTTTTTTGAGACAGAGTTTTGCTCTTGTTGCCCAGGCTGGAGTGCAATGGCACGATCTCAGCTCACCGCAACCTCCACCTCCCGGGTTCAGGCAATTCTCCTGCCTCAGCCTCCCTAGTAGCTGGGATTATAGGCATGTGCCACCACGCCCGGCCAATTTCGTATTTTTAGTAAAGACAGGGTTTCTCCATGTTGGTCAGGCTGGTCTTGAACTCCCGACCTCAGGTGATCCACCCGCCTCGGCCTCCCAAAGTGCTGGGATTACAGGCATGAGCCACCACGCCTGGCCAGGAAGATTTTTATTTTAATGATCAGCAAAGGCCTAAAAGTCCATGACCATTCACAAGTGTCATTTCCATATGGTAGATTTCCAGCACATGTTAGGAAAGAAAAAACAATGAACAGCTTTGTGTTTTACTAAAGAACAAATAAAATCCTATTTTTATTCAATATTTCAATAATTTATGTTTGCATATCACTTTGGTGACTAATGTGATTTCATAATCACTAGTATTTCATTTGATTAGCCCCACCCAATCATACCTCCCATCCTGCAAATGAAAAAAGTTAAGTATGGAGAGCACAAAGTCTTGTCTAAACTCATATGGCTCATAAGTAATAATGAAATTGGCCGGGTGCAGTAGCTCACGCCTATAATCCCAACACTTTGGGAGGCTGATGTGGGAGGATCACTTGAGTCCAGGAGTTCAAGATCAACCTAGGCAACATAGGGGGATCCTGTCTCTAAAATTTAAAAATTTTTAATTTTTTTTTTTTTTTTTGAGATGGAGTCTCGCTCTGTCACCCAGGCTAGAATGCAGTCACACAATCTCGGCTCACTGCAATCTCCACTTTCTGGGTTCAAGCAATTTTCCTGCCTCAGCCTCCCCAAATAGCTGGGATTACAGATGTGCACCACCACGCCCAACTAAAAAAAAAATTTTTTTTAATTAGCCAAGCATGGTGGCGCAAACCTAGTCCTAGTCCTAGCTACTAGTCCCAGCTACTAGGGAGGCTGAGGCAGGGGGATTGCTTGAGCCTGTGAAGTCCAGTCTACAGTGAGCTGTCATCTTGCCACTGCACTCCAGCCTGGGCGACAGCACATAATAGTAATAGTAATACAGTATAATAATAACAATAATAATAATGGAACTTCTCAGTATTAAAGTCCAAATGCTTGCCACCACATATACTGAGAACTGTCAAAAACTGAAAACTCAGGCCAGGTGTGGTGACTCACACCTGTAATCCCTGCACTTTGGGAGGCTGAGGCAGGAGGACTGCTTGAGGCCAGGAGCTTGAGACCAGCCTGCACAACACAGCAAGAACCCTGTCTCCGAAAAAAAAAAAAAAAAAGGGAACGAACAGGAACAGGAACAGCATGGCATCTGCAGACAGAGAAGCAGCAGCAAATCAGTGGAGGCCAGGATTGAGACCTTCCCCGTTTGGGGTTTTGGTAGACAAGAAGGACAGTGACCCAGACACTGAAAAATACCAGCATGCTGAACTTAAGGATTGGATTGTTGAAAATGTCAGGCAAGCTCCTGGCCAGAAAAGCCACACTGAAGCTCCCATGAGCCAAGGAACCCAGGATTCACAGAACAGTCAATAACCAAATCGTAGTTTTATGTGAAGATGACATATTCAGGCTCAGATGTATCTACATGCATGAAGGCTGTAGTCATTCCCCATGAAATTCCTCCCACTTCAGCCTCCCAAAGTGTTGGGATTACAGAGTCACTTCGATCAGGGAACTGACAGCAATGATGGAATTAGGTACCCCTGATACTAACCAGTGCCATATCCGTCTCTTGCATGGTTACCTGGAAGGTCAGAACTACAGTGATCGTTTTGTCCAAACTATGCAAACAAGTAAACATAACTCCAAATGTGTGGTTTTTGTGTTTTTTGGAGACAGGGTCTAGCTCTGTTGCCCAGGCTAGAGTGCAGTGGCACCATCACAGGTCACCGCAGTCTCAGGTTGAAGCCATCCTCTTGCCTCAGCCTCCCAAGAAGCTGGGACTATGTCACCATGTCCAGCTAATTTTTTATCTTTATTTATTTATTTATTTTTGAAACAGAGTTTCACTCTGTTGCCCAGGCTGGAGTACAGTGACGCGATCTCAGCTCACTGCAACCTCCTCCTCCCAGATTCAAGCAATTCTCGTGCCTCAGCCACCCAAGTAGCTGGGATTACAGGTGTGCCCCCCACCCCCACGCCCAGCTAATTTTAAAAATATTTTTAATAGAGATGAGGTTTCACCATGTTGGCCAGGTTGGTTTCCAACTCCTGGCCTCAAGTGATCCACCCACCTTACCTCCTAAAATGCTGAGATTACGGGCATGAGCTACTGCATCCAGCCAATTTTTTTAATTTTTTGTAGAGACAGAGTCTCACTACATTGCCCACACCGGTCTCCAATTCCTGGACTCAAGCAATCCTCCCACCTCAGTCTCCCAAAGTGCCAGGATTACAGGCATGAGCCACTGCACCCAGCTCAAATGTGATATTCCAAAGGATGCAGGTGGCTATGTTGGGATGACCAATGAAGGTAAGGGACAATGGAAGTACAGGTTGAGGGCAATGAACAGGACACACCTGAGAGTCTGGTTATTGGCCTTGACTATGGGAGTGTCTTGATGCTTCACAAAGACCCCAAAGACCCCCCACAAAGAGGTCACAGAAGCACAGGCCCAAATGGTCATTATAAACCAGGAAGGTCGCCACACTGACAGGTAGCAATCTCACTTACAGTTTGAGTCTTGATGCTTTGTCCATGGTGCTCACTGTTCTGCATCTAATTAGAAACAAGAGGATGCATTTTGTGAGTTTCAGCAATTTAGAACCGAACATCACATGGGACAATCTTGGAAGCATTGCTCCCCTTTCATCTACCTGTACACACAGAGCTACAAGAAGGGTGGATCATGAGAGTTTTCAAGATTACACTGTCTCCTCTATAATGGGAAAAATGAAAATGTTTCTACTTTAAAAAAAATTTAGAGACAGTCTGTCTCTCTCCCAGGCTGGAATGCAGTGGCACAATCTTGGCTCACTGTAACCTCAAACTCTTAGCCTTGAGATCTTCCTGCCTCAGCCTCTGAAGTAGCTAGGACTACAGGTGAACACCATGCTTAGCTAATTTAAAAAATTTTTTTAGAAATGAGATCTCGCTATGTTGCCCAGGCTGGTCTTGGACTCTTGGCCTTTCAAAGTTCTGTAGGGACACTCTAGAAAACTTATTTGAGATAAATTTCCTTCCACTTTACAGCAGCACGGATGGAACTGGAGGCCATTATCCTAAGTGCGGTAACAAAAACAGAAAGTCAAAAACTGCATCTTCTTACATATAAGGGCGAGCTGAACAATGGGTAAACATGGACATACAGAGTGGAATGATAGACACTGGAGATGCCAATAGGTTGGAGAGAGAGAAGCGATGAGGGATGAAATATTACCTATTGGGTACAATATACACTCTGGGTGATGGGTGCACTAAAAGCCAGACTTCGCCACTATGAAATATATCCATGTAACACAAGTGTATTTGTAACCATAAATCTACAAAAATAAAAATGAAAATGAAAAGCAATAAAAACATGCTTAAACTAAAAACAAACAAACAACAAAAAGAAACCATTTCCTTCCACAGTAAAATGCAGTTTACTGAACACGTCTCATAGATTGTGATTGGTCTGAAAAGAGTCCCTGTGCCCAGGTTAGGGTTGCAATTTACCACCAGAGCCAAGTGCTTGGGTGTCCTACGGATTCTTTTTTCTTTCTTTCTTTCCTTTTTTTTTTTTCTTGGAATGGGTTCTGGCCATGTTGCCCAGACTGAACTGAAACTCCTGAAGACACATGATCCACCCGCCTC
>NW_012104699.1:3905-6440 GCF_000951045.1 Mandrillus leucophaeus | reverse complement strand
GGAGCCCTCGCTGGGCAGCTCCGCGCCCGCCCCCCAAGTCTTTCCCAGATTGTGCAGGGACCACGGAAGGGTCATGGGGAGAATCCCGCCTTGTCTGTTTGGTTTGAGTGGGAGGAGCTGCAGTCTGTAGGGTCCGCAGTCCCTTCTTTATTCCCAAAGGTGGTTTCCCCCTGAGTCTTCCAAAGATGTTGGAAGCAGAGTCTCAAATCCACTACCCTGTCCCCCAGCCTAGCTCCTCCCACGGCGGGCCATTAATCCCTGGATTTGCAGATCCCTCCCCGTATTCCCAAACGCCTACTTCTCCTCTCCAATGGAAAACATCGTCACCAACTCTTTGTCCTGTCTGGTGCATTTCAAACACACGCAGTATTTTAATAATCTTTTTTCCAATTGATGCCTCTTTTAAAAGATTTCTTGTTTGTGGATATTTTACATCAGAGGAAAAAAATCAGAAAAATTATTCACTTGGAACTACTCTGCTTAAAATGCTGTGCCCCTTATTCTGGTATCTTTCCAGGGCACAGACATCCTATGGGAACTCCTTTGGATTGAGGTTCCTTTTCGTAAACTTTCGTGGGTGATCTATGTTTTCAGCACAGTTTCAGATTGGCACTGTCCTGCCTTGGGTTTATGACCTTGAAAAGATTTATTCATTTGAATGTCATTTTTCCAATAAATATAAAATATATGTTATCAGAAGAACTTGAGAGACAGTACCAAATATTTCCAAAGAGGCAAAAAGTAAATGAATCTCAGGAAACAAAAAAATCTCAGTACTACATTTATTAAAAATTCTTTGTTCTTCCCCTGAGCACGTGGAATATGTTTCTGAGGTCTGTTCTTTTAGTTTGATAATTTCAGATGGTATTCCAGGACTTAAACTTGCAACGCCTAGAAGCACTCAGATATGAGTAATACTTCAGTAAACTATTTCTTGCCATGGAAATAATTGACTGACATTATCATTTTCTTTCTTTCTTTCTTTTTTAACAGATGGGGTCTGGCTGTTGCTCAGGCTGGTCTTGAACTCCTGGGCTCAAGCGATTCTCCAGCCTCAGCATCCCAAAGTGCTAGGATTCCAGGCATGAGCCACTATGCCCTGCCCGACATTCTCATTTTCTGAAAGCAATAGTGGGTTTTCTTGTTAAATGCCCTAAAATTTTCTTCCTTCCTTCATTCCTTTATTTATTTATTTATTTATTTATTTAGAGACAGAGTTTAGCTTTGTCACCAGGCTGGAGTGCAGTGACACGATCTCAGTTCACTGCAACCTCCGCCTACCAGGTTCAAGTGATTCTCCTGCCTCAGCCTCCCGAGTAGCTGGAATTACAGGCACGCGCTACCACGCCCAGCTAATTTTTTTTTTTTTTTTAAGTAGAGATGGTGTTTCACTATGTTACCCAGGATGGTCTCGATCTCCTGACCTCGTGATCCACCCGCCTCGACCTCCCAAAGTGCTGGGATTACAGGCATGAGCCACCACGCCCGGCCTCTTGCTTCCTTTATACATAAACACTGTGTTTAAGTAATTTTGCTGGATTTTTTTTTTTTAAAGCCCAAGTCTCACTCTGTTGCCCAGGCTGGAGTGCAGTGGCACAATTTTGGCTTACTGCAACCTCTGTACTTGGAAGCTGAGGATCCACAGGCAGATGCTGTTAGGGGAAGAGGGGAGGATGTCAGAGGTTTTAATTGTGGTTTCCTTGGGTGTGTTTTTAGACATTACATTTGAGTTTCACATCTGTAATGTAGGTGCACTGAGTGTAATTGGTGCATATTGACAGTGATTCTCCTGCCTTAGCCTCCTGAGTAGCTGGGATTACAGGCACGTGCCACCATGCCCAGCTAATTTTTTTGTATTTTTAGTAGAGACGGGGTTTCACCAAGTTGGCTAGTCTGGTCTCAAACTCCTGACCTCAGGTGATCCACCCGCCTCGGCCTCCCAAAGTGCTGCGATTACAGGCGTGAGCCATTGTGCCAGGCCCTCTGCTGGATGTTTAAGGAACAATCCTTAAGATTTTAATTAAATTGTCTCCTTTAAAATTACTAGTAGTGTTCCAGAGTCTTGCAACTGGGGACCAGAGGCCTGAGATGTTTCCAAGCTAAGTCCACCCTTGAGCCTGCAAAGAAAGATCATTGAAGGCCCAGTTGGTTCTTCCTGGGGAGTCTCCCCTACAGGTCTGCCAGCTACTCATGCCCGCCATGGAAGGATCCCTTTGTACTGAGAGAAACTGCAGAGCACTTGGAAGTTGAGGATCCACAGGCAGATGCTGTTAGGGGAAGAGGGAAGGATGTCTGAGGTTTTAACTGTGGTTTCCTTGGGTGTGTTTTTAGACATTACGTTTGAGTTTCACATCTGTAATGTAGGTGTACTGAGTGTAATTGGTGCATATTGACAGTGTCTGTGAAGGTCAGGACTTATGTTTCTAGAGACAGGGTTAATGAATTGAGGAGCTCATTTGCATCAGAACCTCAATCTCAATCTGGTTGAGAGTTTCCTCACTTGGGAAAATGGAAACCTGGGGAATCTAATGTTTC
>NW_012104699.1:0-3200 GCF_000951045.1 Mandrillus leucophaeus | reverse complement strand
TCTCGATCTCCTGACCTCGTGATCCGCCCGTCTCGGCCTCCCAAAGTGCTGGGATTACAGGCTTGAGCCACCGCGCCCGGCCTTTTTTCTTTTTTTGATACAGTGTCTCACTCTGTTGCCCAAGCTGGTCTGGAACTCCTGGCCTCAAGCCATCCTCCCACCTCAGTCTCCCATGTTTAACTTTTTTTTTTTTGAGACAGGTTCCCACTCCATCGTCCAGGTTGGAGTGCAGTGGTGTGATCATGGCTCACTGCAACCTCCACCTCCTGGGCTCAAGTGATACTCTTGCCTCCTCTGAGTAGCTGGGACTACATGCGTGCACCACCATCCCCATCTAATTTTTGTTATTTTCTATAGAGGTAGGGTTTTGCCATAATGCCCAGGCTGGTCTGGAACTCCTGGGCTCAAACAGTTCTCCCACCTGGGCCTCCCACAATTTCTTGACATCCAAAGATACTTTTGCTGTCTTAAGGTTTTATATTTTCCTGAATGTAATCCACTTGGAGTTATTCAGGATATAGCCTTCTCAGATTGGCTTCCTTCACTGAGCCATATACTTTTAAGGTTCTTCTGTGTCTTCATGGCTTGATACCTGATTTCTCTTATCAATGAACAATATTTCATCATAAGATTGTACCAGCCGGGCGCGCTGGCTCATGCCTGTAATGCCAGCACTTGGGGAGGCCCAGGCGGGTGGATCCCAAGGTAAGGAGTTTGAGACGAACCTGGCCAACATGACGAAACCCCGTCTCTACTAAAAATACAAAAATTAGCCTGGCGTGGTAGCACACACATGTAATCTCAGCTACTCAGGAGGCTGAGGCAGGAGAATTGCTTGAACCTGGAAAGTGGAGGTTGCAGTGAGCCAAGATAGTGCCGTTGCACTCCAGCCTGGAAAACAAGAGCAAGACTCCGTCTCAAAAAAAAAAAAAAAAAGAAAAGATTGTACCACAGATTGTTTATCCATAAACCTGTTGCATGATGTCTTGGTTAAGTCTTTTTTTTTTTTTTCTTTTTTTTTGAGATGGAGTCTCACTCTGTCACCCAGGCTGGAGTGCAGTGGCACGATCTCAGCTCACTGCAACCTCCACCTCCCAAGTTCAAGCAATTCTCCTGCCTCAGCCTCCCAAGTAACTGGGACTACAGGCGTGTGCCACCACGCCTGGCTAATTTTTTGTATTTTTAGTAGAGATGAGGTTTTGCTGTGTTAGCCAGGATGGTCTCGATCTCCTAACCTTGTGATCCACCACCCTCAGCCTTCCAAAGCGCTAGGATTACAGGCGTGAGCCACCACGCCCAGTCAGTTAAGTCTTAAATTTGCAGTTATGAAGAAACCTCCCGTAAATATTCATGGGCAGGTTTTTGTGTGAACAGTAGTTTTCAACTCACGTGAGTAAATAGCAAGGAATGTGATTGCACGGTCCACTGGTAAGAGGATGTTTTGTTAGAAACTGCCTATCTTCCAAAGTAGACATACCATTTTCCATTCCTATTGGCAAGGAATGAAGATTCCTGTTGTCTACATCTTTGCTTTCCATTGCCGTTCTTAGCATTTTGACCTTTGTACATTCTAATCAGTGTAAAGTGATATCTCTTCAGTTTTATTTGCAGCTCCCTAATGACATATAATGTTGAGCATCTCTTCATATGTATATTTGCCATCTGTATATCTTTCACTGGTGAGGTGTGTGTTCAGGTCTTTTGTCCATTTTTCACTGGTTCGTTTGTCTTACTGTTGTTGAGATTTAAGAGTTGGAATTGGAGGCAGGCATGGTGGCACACGCTTGTCATCCTAGCTACTCCAGAGGCTAAAGCGGGAGGATTGCCTGCACCCAGGATTATAAGCCCAGCATGGGCAACATAATGGATCCTGTCTCAAAAAACAAAAAGGATGCTAGGCATGGAGGTTCATGTGGGGCCACCCAGGCTGCTGGGGAGCAGGGCTGAGGAGTGGTGGGGCCAAGGCTAGGGCTGGAGCTGCCATGGGATCGGAAAGAAAAAATTAGCCCAATGTGGTGGTGCACCCCTATAGTCCCAGCTATTTGGGAGGCTGAGGCATGAGAATCCCTTGAGCCTAAGTGGTGGAGGTTGCAGTGAGCTGAGATCACACCACTGCACTCCAGCCTGGGCGACAGAGTAAGACTGTCTCGAAAAAGAAAAAAAAAGAGTTCTTTGGATATTTCAGATACTAGTCCTTAATCAGATAAGTGCTTTTGTGAAGATTTGCAAAAATCTGTGCCTTTTATTTTTATTCTTTAAACACTTTCTTTCACAGAGTAGGAATTTTTCTTTTTTTTTTTTTTTCGAGACAGAGTCTTGCTCTGTCACCCAGGCTGGAGTGCAGTGGCGCCATCTCGGCTCACTGCAAACTCCACCTCCCGAGTTCACGCCATTCTCCTGCCTCAGCCTACAGAGTAGCTGGGACTACAGGCACCCACCACAACGCCCGGCTAATTTTTCTGTAATTTTAGTAGAGTCGGGGTTTCACCGTGTTAGCCAGGATGGTCTCGATCTCCTGACCTCACGATCCGCCCACCTCGGCCTCCCAAAGTGCTGGGATTACAGGCATGAGCCACTGCACCCAACCAGGAGCTTTTCATTATAATGAAGTGAAACTTATTTTTTCCTTTCATAGATTGTGCTTTTAGTGGTTTATCTAAAAATTCATCACCAAAGCCAAGTGGATAGTTGTGCATGTTACATTTACATCTATGATTGATTTGGGCTTAATTTTTGTGAAAGGTGTAAGATTCATGTATAAATTTTTTGTGGGTGTGTGAGAGTTTAATAGTATAAATTTCACTTAGGCACTGTTTTTGTCGCATTCCACCAATTTTGTTAAGTTCTATTTTCATTTAATTCAAACAATTTTCTTTTTTCTTCTTCTTTTTTTTTTTTTTTTTGAGATGGAGTCTCGCTGTGTCACTCAGGCTGGGGTCCAGTGGTGCAATTTCAGCTCACTGCATCCTCCTCCTCCTGAGTTCAAGCCATTCTCCTGCCTCGGCCTCCCAAGTAGCTGGAATTACAGGCATGTGCCACCACGCCTGGCTAATTTTTGTATTTTTAGTAGAGATGGGGTTTCACCACGTTGGCCAGGCTGGTCTCAAACTCCTGACCTCGTGATCGGCCCACCTCGGCCCCCGAAAGTGCTGGGATTACAGGCATGAGTCACTGCACCTGGCCCAAATTTAATTTTTCTT
>NW_012104698.1:6913799-6915412 GCF_000951045.1 Mandrillus leucophaeus | reverse complement strand
CTTAAGAGGCTAAGATGGAAGAATGGCTTGAGTCCAGGAGTTTGAGGCTGCAGTGAGCTGTGATTGTGCCACTGCACACTGTACTCCAGCCTGAGTGACAGAGTAAGACCCTGTCTCAACCAAAAAAAAAAAAAAGGAAGGAAAGAGAGAAATAAAGAAGGAAAGAGAGAAGGAAGGAAGGAAGGAAAAGAAAAAACGGAATGGAACAGAAAAAAGAACAGAAAGGAGAAAGAAAGAGAAAGAAAAATAAAATCATGGGAAATTTAGTCTCATTGTCATAAAGTAGAAGTTTAAAACTGGCACATGTTACTTCACACCAAATCCCATTGTGAAGGATCACCACCTGTGATCATATGAAGATCCCTGGACTGGACTATTGAATGTTGAGAGACCACATGGACACAGGCAACAGAGAAAGTTGCTCTGACAATTGCAAATACCGACAGCCAGACCTATGACTAAGGTCAACTTGGATCTTGTGGCCACAGGAGAACCTCCAGAAAATTTCATCCACATCACTGATCTCAGACGATACCAGCAGACATCAACCTAAATTTCAGAAAGGAGATTGGGGAATAATGCTGATGGATCTAGCTGAAATTCTCTGTGAAAGATGTGGATTTTTATAGATGATTAATAGTCTCTACCTCACATTCCATAACAGGGTAAGTTGGTAGTAAAAGTGGTTCTGGCTTTAGGCTGCAAGGGAAGGGATTGGGGAATATTTTCTGATTTACTAAGCTGATGAGCTCTCTCTTATAAATCCTAGTTCCCAGAGAATGTTACATTCCATTTGATCTACTAGACAAGACTTAGCATTGAATCTATGCATTAAAAAACAAAGTAGGAAAAATTTGGCATAAATTGGCTAATATGACCACAGAGGGAATTTGTATGAAAATAGAAAGGATATACACAGAATTCAGTCTTTAGGAAACTAGTTGGCTCCTGGGTGGGATGATCATGGCCAAAAATTATCTGTCATAGGACTATGGGTCAGGGTTTGAGCATATCTGGTAGGAAAATGCAAAACACACAAGCAAAAGTGGGGCTGATATGTTCTTGGACAGAAACTCAAAATATGCATCACTTGTGAGTAAAGAGTGGAGATGACATATGGTAAGAGAGGAGGGATTTAGGGTCGGTGATGAGTGTTGAAATTGTCCTGTTGGGAACTTTGTGGGTATTATTGGTCCGTGTTGGTACCAGAACACAACATCCTTGGCTAAAGTGTGGGTGTGTACATCTGTGTATTATGTGAGTGGCCTGTGGATCTGTTGAAGTGTATGTATCCTTTCTTATGTGGACAGAGAGAAAGGAAAGGGCAAATGGACCTTCCATTTTTATTAACTACTACTCTGGCCTTAGCACCATGCTCAATTATTTTTATAGAAGTCTCATTTAATTCATACAAATGAAAAAGTAGTGTACATTTCTTTATTTCCCAAATGAAGTTATGTGGCCGAGGTCACTCAGAAGTCAATAAATTATGGCCCTCTGATGCCAAAGCTTATGCTTCTTCAGTTCTAGGACACAGGCCCATGCTTGTATCGTTCAGTCCAATAATTTAGCCTGAAGAAGAGATGTCTAGAGATGCTAATATACAAATAGCA
>NW_012104698.1:6911009-6913749 GCF_000951045.1 Mandrillus leucophaeus | reverse complement strand
GATTGGGGAATAATGCTGATGGATCTAGCTAAAATTCTCTGTGAAAGATGTGGATTTTTATAGATGATTAATAGTCTCTACCTCACATTCCATAACAGGGTAAGTTGGTAGTAAAAGTGGTTCTGGCTTTAGGCTGCAAGGGAAGGGATTGGGGAATATTTTCTGATTTACTAAGCTGATGAGCTCTCTCTTATAAATCCTAGTTCCCAGAGAATGTTACATTCCATTTGATCTACTAGACAAGACTTAGCATTGAATCTATGCATTAAAAAACAAAGTAGGAAAAATTTGGCATAAATTGGCTAATATGACCACAGAGGGAATTTGTATGAAAATAGAAAGGATATACACAGAATTCAGTCTTTAGGAAACTAGTTGGCTCCTGGGTGGGATGATCATGGCCAAAAATTATCTCTCATAGGACTATGGGTCAGGGTTTGAACATATCTGGTAGGAAAATGCAAAACACACGAGCAAAAGTGGGGCTGATATGTTCTTGGACAGAAACTCAAAATATGCATCACTTGTGAGTAAAGAGTGGAGATGACATATGGTAAGAGAGGAGGGATTTAGGGTCAATGATGAGTGTTGAAATTGTCCTGTTGGGAACTTTGTGGGTATTATTGGTCCGTGTTGGTACCAGAACACAACATCCTTGGCTAAAGTGTGGGTGTGTACATCTATGTATTATGTGAGTGGTCTGTGGATCTGTTGAAGTGTATGTATCCTTTCTTATGTGGACAGAGAGAAAGGAAAGGGCAAATGGACCTTCCATTTTTATTAACTACTACTCTGGCCTTAGCACCATGCTCAATTATTTTTATAGAAATCTCATTTAATTCATACAAATGAAAAAGTAGTGTACATTTCTTTATTTCCCAAATGAAGTTATGTGGCCGAGGTCACTCAGAAGTCAATAAATTATGGCCCTCTGATGCCAAAGCTTATGCTTCTTCAGTTCTAGGACACAGGCCCATGCTTGTATCATTCAGTCCAATAATTTAGCCTGAAGAAGAGATGTCTAGAGATGCTAATATACAAATAGCATGGACACTAGAATTAAGGACAACAAAATAGAGTGCAGAGAACAAAAGCAGAAGAGCCATATTTGAAAACAAAAACGAAAAATATTACTAAGGATTTAAGAAAGCTGGCTGGATGCAGTGGCTCATGTCTGTAATTCCAACACTTTGGGAAGCTAAGGCAGGAGGATCACTTAAAACCAGGAGTTCAAGATGAGTCTGGACAACAAAGCAAGACCCCATTTCTACAAAAAAATTAGATTTTAATTTGAGCCCAGAGATCGAGGGCACCACTGCACTCCAGCATGGATGACGCAGAGAGACCTTGTCTCTACAAAAAATAAAAATAAAAATTAGCTGAGCATGGTGGCTTGTGCCTGTAGTCTCAGCTGCCCAGGAAGCTGATGGGGGAGGATTGCTTGAGCCCAGGATGTCTAGCTGCAGTAAGTAATAATTGTGCCACTTCACTTCAGCTTGAGTGACAAAGTGAGACTGTCTCTTAAAAAAAAAAAAAGAAGAAGAAAGCATCCTATTTGAGATAGCATTTTAACCAGTCTCTTATGATTGGTATCTGCATTTGACAAATCTAACACCTTGTTCCATGTTCCTTGCCCAAGGCCATACTTGACTGAACACCGAGGCAAAGATTCAAGTACTAACACCCGAAGTAGCTGACTCAAAAACTTCTTTGTCAGTAAGTCATATGATTTAAATCAGATGAAAATATGCTTTATACTTCAAGCACAGGAGCCTCTTGAAAGAGTTAATTTACCGTAGTGCCGAGAAGGAAGCAGGACTTCCAAGCCAACCTTTATAGGAGACATATGTGAGGTGAAGTCTGACCTGACTTTGGGGCAAGTTTCATTGATCTGGGCATTTGTCTTTTAATTGAGAAAATGGGGATGATAGCACCTATATAAATGCCTGTGAGGATTGTCAAATATATATACGCTGGCTTTAAAAACTGCAAATATATAGAAGGCATGAAAATAGTATAATTCATATCCATTTGATTAATATTGCTATTTCAAGTACAAAATCAGCTCAACTTAGCGTTTTCTAGAATTTCTCTAATAGGAATAATGAGTAATGTAAACTCTTGATTCAAATTAGTTGACTTCAAATATTGACTCTTCCCTATCTCTCTGACATAGGGCAAGAAGACACTTTGTCTCCCACGCTTCACTTTACTATGCATAAAATGGGGATAATCAATATTTATCATATCATGTGGCTATGAGAAGGGTAAAGTTCATATCATCATGTTTATCACATAGTAAGATCTATAACATTGGTATACTATGCCATTTCTTTCCAGCGTTTGTTTAATTAAAGGTTCAAGGTCACCATCCAGGCTGTACATTTAATCACCTGGAATGTCTTCTTCTGATGCCCAGGTATCACTTCCAGAGCAGGGCTATCTAATAAAAATATAATGCAGGTCGCATATGTAACTAAACTTTCTAATAGCTACCTTAGGAAAAAAGTAAAAAGAAACAGGTGATTAATAATACATTTTATTTAATCCAGTATATTCCAAATATCATTTTAACATGCAATCCATATAAAAATATTGATTTTTAAAAATATTCTTTCATATTGTTAGAGAAATTCTTCACTGGAAACTTGTTAAAAAGAGAAAGATATTATTCAAAAATATTGCAATAAAGAAGGAAATGAGCGCAACTCTGAATACAACCTAGACAGCTGATGCGTTA
>NW_012104698.1:6906693-6909139 GCF_000951045.1 Mandrillus leucophaeus | reverse complement strand
TGTGTTTTGTGTTCGAGGAAGCTCACATTAGACTCAAGGTCTTACTACTCCTTTGAGGCATCTGAGGCCCCCATGGTGACTCTTGAAAAGGCTTTTATTTCTTCAACATATGTAAATTGCAAAGGGTGAAGTCAATGTGATTTAAAGCTAACATCTCCTTAAGAGTTCAGAGGAGACAAAGGCTTTATGAAATGAAATAGTAGAGAAAATTGAAGTTCCAGCGTTTCAATATAATGTGATCATGAAGATGGAAAATAATATTTAGTGAAATTAAAAGTTCAAGCTCAGAATGCAGATCGCTCTTAATCTACACCTGTTCCTTCCATTTAATTTATCTAACATGCTTCGATTCTTTCAAGAGAATTCTCAAACAAGATATATTGGATAAAGGGATATTAGTGAGATGACCTTGGGGGTCACATTGCAATTTATGCAACACTTTTTAAAGAATGTTTGTCAGGCTTAGATGAGAGCATATTTTAAAGGTTTATTAAATAAAGGTTTATTTAACACACTTAAACCTTGACCAAAACTTTGCATTGTCATTTGGCATAATATAATCATTTATAGTGATAATCCTCACTTTGTTATTTTAAATTTCCTCAAATAGAAGAATCGCTTTTCTTCTTAAAGATTTAGGTGGTTGGTAGATAGATAGATAGATAGATAGATAGATAGATAGATAGATAGATAGATAGATAGATCATAGCTGTGAACTACTCTCATTTGAGAAAGTAATTGTGCTTAACATTCAGTGAGAAAACAGCAAAATGTGTTTTCTTTAGGTTAAAATGTGTTTTCTTTAGGCTTAATGAGATGCTAGTGTTGATGTATCATCTGTACTTAGGCACTGTGTCACAGGTCTGCATTGCACTGTATTCTTAAATAGAAATCCAAAACTAGCAGCAGTGTGTTTGCATCGCTGTGTTGTGTGTTAAAGAGGAATGCAAGCCCTTTCCTTTGTTCCGATTGTATAAAAACAAAGCAAACAAGGAAAAAAATGGATCTGCTTATATAGAAATGCCCTTCTCACTCAAATGGCCTACAAATAAAAAGACAAACTGTATAGAGCACCCTCGACATAACTAGCTCATCTTAGAAAAACACTCCATTTTGTATTTCATAGGGCATTTTGCCAACAAGAATAAGACTTTCTGCATAATAAACAAAAAAGATTCCATCCAACCAGATAAAGCCACAAACAAGCACACTCTTATCACCAGTTCTCTGAGAGGACTCCGTGACTGTAAAAGAGCAGGTCTTCTGCAGCTAAAAATGGTCATCTTAACTGACACCATCTTGTAGTCACTTGTGATAAGAGTGCGGCATCTGCCACCAAAGGCTCTGCCACCTCAAACACTCTTCCCTGAAGACCAACGGACCACCTGGCCCAGACCAGGACTCCTTTTGTCTTCTTAGCTTCCCCTGGACTGGTTTATGAACCCTTTCTCCTATCTCCTTTTCTCTTGACTTTAAATGTTGCCTTGCTTATTGTGGAAGGTCTATAATACTTATACATGAGTGAAGTATACTCTTACGTGTGGTTTGCAATATTGACTAACTTTTGGAGTGTCTTGGACGTTCCTGTGGCTCTGACTCCTGAATGAATGGGAAGTACTAAGGAGAATTTTGCCTTCTTGGAAATTCCATGTTGCTCATGGCTTTTGTGATTGGAGTAGCGTTAATAAGAGCCTGACATTGTGGCAAGTGGCAAACAGGCATACACCTGGTTATCTCTAACTTTGCACCTCTCGTGACACAAACACTTCCAAAAAGCGGGGAGGGGTGCACAATAGAATCAGTGATGCGTTTAGAAAACTAGAAATTTTATAAACATACCTGACTAAATTCAATACTGTAATTTTTAACCCACATTTACTACATATGAAGATATTACACTGGTTCCAGTATGATTTATTTACTTATTCTTTCATTCTTCTAAGAAATATTTCATGTATATCTATTATGGGTCAGACCCAGGACCAAGTTCCAGAGATTGAATTAAATGCCCACCAGAATAAAGAAAATGTGGCACCTAAACACCATGGAATACTATGCACCCATTAAAAAGAATGAGTCCATGTCCTTTGTAAGGATATGGATGTAGCTGGAAACCATCATTCTCAGCAAACTAGCACAGGAACAGAAAACCAAACATCTCATATTCTCGCTCATAAGTGGGAGTTGAACAGTGAGAACATATGGACACAGGGAAGGGAATATCTATCACACATTGAGTCCTGTTGGAGGGTTGGGGGAAAGGGGAGGGGGAGAGCATTAAGACATATACCTAATGCATGCAGGGCTTTAAACCTAAACCTAAATGATGGGTTGATAGGTGCAGCAAACCACCATGGCACATGTATACCTATGTGACAAACCTGCACGTTCTGCACATGTATTCTATAACTTAAAGTAAAATTTAAAAAATTATAAGTCCACCGGA
>NW_012104698.1:6902900-6905128 GCF_000951045.1 Mandrillus leucophaeus | reverse complement strand
TGAAGGGTAGAAGGTGAGAAACTTGATCAGAAATCAAGGGTGATTAGCTACCGTCGTCGGAGAGATTCTTGCTAAATTAAATTAGTAGGAGTTTTGTTAAAACTGGGCCTGGCAGATTGATTAAGGATAGGGCTCAAGAACAAGACCCAGTTGAAAAGATTGCTCAGAAGAGCCTGTGTAAAGGTTAGTGAAAGTCTTTATCAGTATAGAGTCTCTGTCAGTATATCGGTTGGTTTCAGAGTAAATATTTGAAATCCAATGTGAATTTTACACTTACAGTGCATCTTAATTCAGGCTAGTTACCTTTCACCTGTTCAGCAGTTGTCATGGGCTAGTGGCAACTGTATGGAACAATGCAGTCCCAGAGAATCCAATTCATGTTTATGTCAAGTAGGTCCCAGACATTCTTATTTATTTATTTTTTATTTATGTATATTTTTAAATTATTGAAGTGATACATTGTGCAGCCATATTTAAGAAGAAGGATTTGCTCCAGGTTGCATTCTTCACTGTTGCTTTTATGAACTTTCGGGTTTTGCTAGACCCAAAACATCACCAAGAATTTCGTAACCCAGTTTGGCACTCCGTCCTGTTTAAAACCTTCCTGGCCTGTTTAATGACAGGTGAATTATATAGGAAAGTTCTATTATAAATGCAGTACACAGGTTATTTCAGGAAATCAGCATGTCCTGAACTTTTTGAGCTCTGGCAATGAATCCTGTTGATATTTAAAACCAAGCCTGTGTTCTCAGAAAATAAACTAAAACTGCAGCTTTGAGAAAGCTGATAACTTCGAGTAAATCCACTGTTATTTATCAAAGATGAAACTCATCACTACATTTTACATATCTAAAATACCCTTTTAAATGAATCTCGATAGTGTTAAATTGAGTTTAGCCTAAAGTTGCCTCTTTACATATTTTATGTTCAGCCTAAAGGTTTCTCTTTACCTAGTGTACTGTAACCAAACTGGATGTGTAAACAGATTGTAACCTACCCCTCTTTTTTCTTTTTTTCCAGAGATAGAGTCTCCCTCTGTTGCCCAAGTTGCTGCAGAGCAGTGAGCAGGTCATAGTTCATTGCAGCCCCAACTTCCTGAGTGATCCTCACACCTCAAATTGTAACAAGTAGCTTAGTTTCAGCCAATCACTGCAGCCGATTTTTGGTTAATCACAGGGTTCCACTGTTCAAACCGTATTCAAATAAGGCAAACTCCAAGCTGTAACCAATCCAGCCGTTTCTGCTCCTCACTTCCCTTTTCGGTGTGTAGCTTTCCTTTTTCTATCCATAAATGTTATTCAGCCATGTAGCGGCTCCTGAGTTGTTCTGAACCTATTCTGGTTCTGGGGGCTGCCTGATTCACGAATCATTCTTTGCTCAATTAAACTATTACATTTAATTTGTCTAAAAGTTTTTCTTCTAACAATAGAAACCTGAGTTTCAACCCAAGTCATGTGCTGCACGACCCATGAATGAGAGTTTCAGTATGTACTACTTTTCAGACTTTCTAAGTTTCTGTTAATTATTCTGGTGTAAATTGGGCTATGTCATAACCACCCCTGGAAAGCTCCCTTTTTCTCCCAGAGCTGGAGTTGCGTTTCTCAATCACAAGCCCAAAGGCTGTTTTATACACAGGCTACTCCTCAACTATTGTGTAACTGTACACAAAAGCCATTAGTATTACAGAGGGAGGATTATGTGTTTTGTGTTCGAGGAAGCTCACATTAGACTCAAGGTCTTACTACTCCTTTGAGGCATCTGAGGCCCCCATGGTGACTCTTGAAAAGGCTTTTATTTCTTCAACATATGTAAATTGCAAAGGGTGAAGTCAATGTGATTTAAAGCTAACATCTCCTTAAGAGTTCAGAGGAGACAAAGGCTTTATGAAATGAAATAGTAGAGAAAATTGAAGTTCCAGCGTTTCAATATAATGTGATCATGAAGGTGGGAAATAATATTTAGTGAAATTAAAAGTTCAAGCTCAGAATGCAGATCGCTCTTAATCTACACCTGTTCCTTCCATTTAATTTATCTAACATGCTTCGATTCTTTCAAGAGAATTCTCAAACAAGATATATTGGATAAAGGGATATTAGTGAGATGACCTTGGGGGTCATATTGCAATTTATGCAACACTTTTTAAAGAATGTTTGTCAGGCTTAGATGAGAGCATATTTTAAAGGTTTATTAAATAAAGGTTTATTTAACACACTTAAACCTTGACCAAA
>NW_012104698.1:6899499-6902850 GCF_000951045.1 Mandrillus leucophaeus | reverse complement strand
TTAGGTTACTTGGGCCTAAGCCCAAAAAGGGAGAGGGTATAGTGAGGTGTGTCCACCTCCCTTCCCATCATAGTTGGGAATTCAATTTTTCAGGTTTTACTTGGCCCAGACTGGGTCCATTCAGTCAGTTCAGTGGTTTACACTAAGACCTGAAATCTACATAAGAAACATACATGTACACAAATAATTACACTGCAATAAAAGGAATATTATAATTCAGGCATGAAACAAAATGCAATAAAGATGATGGTTTTTTTATTTAAAGACTAAAAAAATTTTAAAAACCCAGCATTTCTTACTGCTTTAAACACATGATGTTGAAAATCTTCCCTAAAAATATACTTTCATAGCTGTGTTAATTTGGGTATTTCTATCAGAGCCATCTAGTTGACATTGTGTCCCTTGCCCAGATTTCCCTATAATGCAAAATTATTTAATTTGTCCCATTTACATAGACCTCTCTTCCTCTTTTCAAAGTCGTTAATAACTTAACCAACTAGGACAATATCTCAAAGCTTGTGGAGGAAATTAAATGGTTCATAGAGGCATAGATATTATTTTAATATTACACACGCTAAATTTTCTTGAAGAAATCTTTAATAAAATGCTACTGCTTATTAGGGAGTTTTCCAAAGGATTGTTTGCACATATTCAATAAACTGATACACTAAACTTAAGATCCCTGAACCATGTCTGCTAGATATTAGGTTTAAAAATCTTTGTATGAAAGACTCATTCTTCAGCCTAAATGTGCAGTTCTAATAACATTATCCATGATATGTCACTGCTATTAAGAAGGAAGATACAGAGTCCTGTGAAAAGTGAAAACATGGTTTATTAAAGTTTAAAGTAACTTCTCTTTGGAAAAAATTGACATTTTAAATGTTTACAGAAATAATTTCATGATTTTCATTGCTGAGACATGAAAAAGATATGAGCACCGAGAGCTGTATATTTATTCAAATTTTATTCAAACAAAATGAAATTTATTTTCAAATAATGTGTTCAATGATTTAAAATAGAAAATATTTTAGAGATCATCTGTTATAAAGTCTAACTTCCTCATTTTGTACACAAGCGCTTGGCACAGATAGGTTTATGGCAGGTTTGAGATTATTCAGCTGATGAATAGTGGAATCAGGAAGAGAATTCTCTTTTTCTGTCAGTTTGATGCTATTTCCACCTCACAGCACAACTGTCTTCTCTTTATTACTTGGTCCATATTTCTAGGAGAATAACAATTGCTTAGAAAGAGGAAGGGTAAATTATTGATCTATTTGTGCATATTCAACACAGTAAAATCAAGCAATAGTGTCTCTAAATAAAACAGAAAGTAAATGTTCATGTCGCGTTAAAAAAGAAACTAAAGATTTGTGTACTTCTTTAAGAATCTTCTAAAATACTCAAAAGAATTGACAGTGTTCTCTTCTTTTTAGTCTGTCGATCCTGTCAGGAAACTCAGACAATTTAGATAAACATTATGGTTCTAGAAGATTGCAAATCTGTATTGCAGGGCATTTTCGCAACAGGAGGTTTAGTGTTGCTCAGAATTTAACATGTAATTGGATGAATATGTTTAAACTGTCAAAGGCAGTCCTGTCTTCTTTACCAAAGAAGAGGATAAATGGAGCTATGTCAAGACTATGTTCAGGTAAAAGGCAGATCCAAACTAAAATCTCCTTCATTTGACCTAATTCTATATGACTCAGAGAAATAAGCATTTACTTTACTGACCATAACCCGGTGCCTCTCTAGCTCTCTTCCCTCCACTCCCATCTCCCACTCAGATGTTGTCTGGTATTTTTTTGTTTGTTTTGTTTTGTTTCGTTTTTTTTCATTTTTTACATTTTTTACATTTATAACATAAATCTTCACTCTAACCTCCATGTCCCCCTCCACCTTCAAATATGCACATGTGTATCTCCATGAACTTTACAACTTGGTCTTTTGCAAGCAGCCCCTGCCTCACCGTGCATGGACAAGTACTTCCAGAAGTTGGCTTTCTTAGTGTTGCCTAACTCTCACTTTAATACCTTGTCCAGAGGACAGTCTAAGCCAGTGACGAAGTGTGAGATCTAGAGCTGGGCCATGCTGTTCTGAATGTCCACTCTACCTGCAGTGATGAGCTCCTCAGCAAGAGGGTTAAATAATAAAAAGCTAGGTTTACTCACCTGTGAAATGCATACTTGAAGTTCTGGGAATGGATGACAGGATGACCACTAATTGAATGAGATTACAGCAGCATAATACAATGACAGTAAATATCAGTTATTTGTTATAATCTTGATATAATCCCAATCATTTATCAACTCCTTTCTACGCATCACATTTTATAGAACTCAGATCTACCCAACCCTCTTCACACAAATCTAAATTTTGAATCTTGGACTTCATTATAAAGCTTCTTATTTAAGCACATATTTCACGCCCTCAATTGAGACCTAAAATAGACCATAGTCTGTCTTTTATAGGTCTATGTAAAATATTTTAATGATGTTGGCTTGGGGAAAAAAATGCTTGTTGTGATTCAGACTTTCTCGGGTCGTGGTCAGATCCTTAATGTGTAGTGCTATTGAAGAGGACACTGGTTGGTATAGAGACGCAAACATATTATTTCTCATTCATCCTAGATGTATGGCTGAGGCCCCTCTGACAAAAGACATATTACCAAGAGAAAAGCATACACATTTATTTAGTATAGGTTTTACATAGCACAGCAACCTTTGCCATGAAATGAATACTCAGAGAAACAGTAAACCTGTGTATTTTTTTTTACATTTGGTTTTGTGAAAAAGTAGGTAGTCCTGTGATCACATAAAATAGTGTAACGTAACGGTAATAAACTGGGGTGAGGAATTTGGCAAGGCTTGTTTGTTCAAATTCTTCTTTGTGTCACTGTATCTTCAGATACATAAGTGTTCTTTTCCTTTGGGTATAGGGAGGGCACCATTCACATGAGGGTCTTATGATCTCCTTCACAGGAAGGTAAGAAAATTGCTCCTAGGTTTCATGACTCCTTCATGAGACACACGTGGAAAAAGGCCAAAGAATGACCATCTGGCTGGCTTCAGCTGCTTTCTCAAATGTCAAGGTGTCACATTTTGGGGGTAGTAGTATTTTGGTGCATGAGTAATTGAGGTTTTGCCATTACTTTTAACTGCAATTACCAACCTAGTATGTTTTGAACCAACTTAGTATGTTTTGAACCCCATCATTAGAGACCATCCTAAGTCAGAAGTGATAACCTGATATCACTTAAATGTAAAGAAAGGAGTGGGTATGTGATTCCATAAAAGGAAGTTTTGTTTTGCCTTTTTTAGAATACAAGGCCACCTCTGAGCACAATAAATA
>NW_012104698.1:6869203-6899179 GCF_000951045.1 Mandrillus leucophaeus | reverse complement strand
AAAAAAAAAAAATTAATAAATATAAGCACCTGAGACTACAGGTATAAAAGGTATAGGCTACAAGTATAAAAGGGCTTAGCTTACCCTGGGGAAATCAGACAAGTCTTCCTTGAGGTAGTGTCTTCTAAAGTAAGTGCAAAAACTTGAGTAGGAGCTTTCAAACAGCTACTTATGAAGAGATATTTTTCAAGGCCCAAGGTTCAAGGCTGATATTAACAAAAAAAGCCAAACTGTAAAATATTTAGAGGTTTGTTCTGAGCCAATGGGTGACCATAACCCAGGGAATAATCTCCAGAGGTCCTGAGAAAGTGTGTCTTAGAGAGTCAGGTTCCAGTTAGGTTTAATACATTTCAGTGTGAGAGAAGATATAGGCAGACACATAAATCAATATATGTAAAATATGCATTGGTTTGACTTGAAAAGGTGGACATCTTGAAGAAGGGGCTTACAGGTCATAGATGAATGCAAAGATTCTCTGATCGGCAATTGTTGAAAGAGTTAAGCTTTGTCTAAAAAGTTAAGGTAAATGTTTGAATGAAGTTAAGGGGGTTTGTGGAAGCCAAGGTTCTTGTTATGTAGATGAAACCACCAGGTAGCAGTCTTAGAAAGAATATGGTAAATGTCTGTTTTCAGACCTTAAAGTGTCAAACTCTTCTTTAATCTCTCCTAGATCAATGAAAGACCTAGAAAGGGAAGAAGATTATAGATTCAAATTTATCATACAAAAGATGGCTTTGCAGGGTTATTTCAAATGTGTCAAGAAATATGCTTTGGGGTAAAATGTTTTTATTTCCTTTAGGGTTGGCTTTCTTTCCCGTGATGCCACACCAGAGTTAGACTGGAATTTGGTACCAAACTCATTGCTACAAAGAGTCTGTTTTTATCAATTTTATGATGCCTATGTCATAGTAATGCCTTAACATAGAGATCATAAGACTGATGAAACAGACTCTGTTAGGTTACTTGGGCCTAAGCCCAAAAAGGGAGAGGGTATAGTGAGGTGTGTCCACCTCCCTTCCCATCATAGTTGGGAATTCAATTTTTCAGGTTTTACTTGGCCCAGACTGGGTCCATTCAGTCAGTTCAGTGGTTTACACTAAGACCTGAAATCTACATAAGAAACATACATGTACACAAATAATTACACTGCAATAAAAGGAATATTATAATTCAGGCATGAAACAAAATGCAATAAAGATGATGGTTTTTTTATTTAAAGACTAAAAAAATTTTAAAAACCCAGCATTTCTTACTGCTTTAAACACATGATGTTGAAAATCTTCCCTAAAAATATACTTTCATAGCTGTGTTAATTTGGGTATTTCTATCAGAGCCATCTAGTTGACATTGTGTCCCTTGCCCAGATTTCCCTATAATGCAAAATTATTTAATTTGTCCCATTTACATAGACCTCTCTTCCTCTTTTCAAAGTCGTTAATAACTTAACCAACTAGGACAATATCTCAAAGCTTGTGGAGGAAATTAAATGGTTCATAGAGGCATAGATATTATTTTAATATTACACACGCTAAATTTTCTTGAAGAAATCTTTAATAAAATGCTACTGCTTATTAGGGAGTTTTCCAAAGGATTGTTTGCACATATTCAATAAACTGATACACTAAACTTAAGATCCCTGAACCATGTCTGCTAGATATTAGGTTTAAAAATCTTTGTATGAAAGACTCATTCTTCAGCCTAAATGTGCAGTTCTAATAACATTATCCATGATATGTCACTGCTATTAAGAAGGAAGATACAGAGTCCTGTGAAAAGTGAAAACATGGTTTATTAAAGTTTAAAGTAACTTCTCTTTGGAAAAAATTGACATTTTAAATGTTTACAGAAATAATTTCATGATTTTCATTGCTGAGACATGAAAAAGATATGAGCACCGAGAGCTGTATATTTATTCAAATTTTATTCAAACAAAATGAAATTTATTTTCAAATAATGTGTTCAATGATTTAAAATAGAAAATATTTTAGAGATCATCTGTTATAAAGTCTAACTTCCTCATTTTGTACACAAGCGCTTGGCACAGATAGGTTTATGGCAGGTTTGAGATTATTCAGCTGATGAATAGTGGAATCAGGAAGAGAATTCTCTTTTTCTGTCAGTTTGATGCTATTTCCACCTCACAGCACAACTGTCTTCTCTTTATTACTTGGTCCATATTTCTAGGAGAATAACAATTGCTTAGAAAGAGGAAGGGTAAATTATTGATCTATTTGTGCATATTCAACACAGTAAAATCAAGCAATAGTGTCTCTAAATAAAACAGAAAGTAAATGTTCATGTCGCGTTAAAAAAGAAACTAAAGATTTGTGTACTTCTTTAAGAATCTTCTAAAATACTCAAAAGAATTGACAGTGTTCTCTTCTTTTTAGTCTGTCGATCCTGTCAGGAAACTCAGACAATTTAGATAAACATTATGGTTCTAGAAGATTGCAAATCTGTATTGCAGGGCATTTTCGCAACAGGAGGTTTAGTGTTGCTCAGAATTTAACATGTAATTGGATGAATATGTTTAAACTGTCAAAGGCAGTCCTGTCTTCTTTACCAAAGAAGAGGATAAATGGAGCTATGTCAAGACTATGTTCAGGTAAAAGGCAGATCCAAACTAAAATCTCCTTCATTTGACCTAATTCTATATGACTCAGAGAAATAAGCATTTACTTTACTGACCATAACCCGGTGCCTCTCTAGCTCTCTTCCCTCCACTCCCATCTCCCACTCAGATGTTGTCTGGTATTTTTTTGTTTGTTTTGTTTTGTTTTGTTTCATTTTTTACATTTTTTACATTTATAACATAAATCTTCACTCTAACCTCCATGTCCCCCTCCACCTTCAAATATGCACATGTTTATCTCCATGAACTTTACAACTTGGTCTTTTGCAAGCAGCCCCTGCCTCACCGTGCATGGACAAGTACTTCCAGAAGTTGGCTTTCTTAGTGTTGCCTAACTCTCACTTTAATACCTTGTCCAGAGGACAGTCTAAGCCAGTGACGAAGTGTGAGATCTAGAGCTGGGCCATGCTGTTCTGAATGTCCACTCTACCTGCAGTGATGAGCTCCTCAGCAAGAGGGTTAACTAATAAAAAGCTAGGTTTACTCACCTGTGAAATGCATACTTGAAGTTCTGGGAATGGATGACAGGATGACCACTAATTGAATGAGATTACAGCAGCATAATACAATGACAGTAAATATCAGTCATTTGTTATAATCTTGATATAATCCCAATCATTTATCAACTCCTTTCTACGCATCACATTTTATAGAACTCAGATCTACCCAACCCTCTTCACACAAATCTAAATTTTGAATCTTGGACTTCATTATAAAGCTTCTTATTTAAGCACATATTTCACGCCCTCAATTGAGACCTAAAATAGACCATAGTCTTTCTTTTATAGGTCTATGTAAAATATTTTAATGATGTTGGCTTGGGGAAAAAAATGCTTGTTGTGATTCAGACTTTCTCGGGTCGTGGTCAGATCCTTAATGTGTAGTGCTATTGAAGAGGACACTGGTTGGTATAGAGAAGCAAACATATTATTTCTCATTCATCCTAGATGTATGGCTGAGGCCCCTCTGACAAAAGACATATTACCAAGAGAAAAGCATACACATTTATTTAGTATAGGTTTTACATAGCACAGCAACCTTTGCCATGAAATGAATACTCAGAGAAACAGTAAACCTGTGTATTTTTTTTTACATTTGGTTTTGTGAAAAAGTAGGTAGTCCTGTGATCACATAAAATAGTGTAACATAACGGTAATAAACTGGGGTGAGGAATTTGGCAAGGCTTGTTTGTTCAAATTCTTCTTTGTGTCACTGTATCTTCAGATACATAAGTGTTCTTTTCCTTTGGGTATAGGGAGGGCACCATTCACATGAGGGTCTTATGATCTCCTTCACAGGAAGGTAAGAAAATTGCTCCTAGGTTTCATGACTCCTTCATGAGACACATGTGGAAAAAGGCCAAAGAATGACCATCTGGCTGGCTTCAGCTGCTTTCTCAAATGTCAAGGTGTCACATTTTGGGGGTAGTAGTATTTTGGTGCATGAGTAATTGAGGTTTTGCCATTACTTTTAACTGCAATTACCAACCTAGTATGTTTTGAACCAACTTAATATGTTTTGAACCCCATCATTAGAGACCATCCTAAGTCAGAAGTGATAACCTGATATCACTTAAATGTAAAGAAAGGAGTGGGTATGTGATTCCATAAAAGGAAGTTTTGTTTTGCCTTTTTTAGAATACAAGGCCACCTCTGAGCACAATAAATATGAGGGATCAATAGTGGAGTCAAGCCTCTGAACTCAAACAGGAGGGCCAGTGGTATAAAAATATAAAATCCAATTACAAGATTTCTCAATCAGATCAGCTGTATGCATAAAGTGCTGTTTCATTTTCTTTGTGTTTTGTTTTTAATTTTTTGTTGTTGTGTTAGTGGTGGTTTTTTTTTTTTTTTTTTTTTTTTTTTTTTTTTTTTCTGGTTGCTAGCAACAGAAACTGACTGGGGCTAATTCAAAAGGGAACAAGAAGAGTAAACTAAAGAAAAGGAAAAGAGATGAAAGAAACAAACATAAAAAGAAAACAATTCACCTAAGTTTACGGGAAAGTTCAGGAAGTCAAAGCAAAGCTAAAGAATCAGATCTGAGAAAGGACAGCAGTCAGGAGCTAGGACAGGTTGGGGATTTAGGGTGAGTACACCAGGGACAGCCTTCTTAGGGACCACCTGGGATGGAGCAGCTGCAACACACGTGGTCCTTAATACCACTGCTTAAGGTTTACATTTCTGGGAGAATGAATCAGATGTTCTAGTTATAAGTTACATTGCATAAGTTTGACTGAGGAAAGTCTAAGCATTTTGATTGCCTTTTTCACAAAGACCTTAAGCAAGTCAAGAAGAGAAGCAATTCTCCAATGGAGAATTGAGCTGCTGATATCAGAAGAGAATAAACATAACCTAAACCAACCAAATCAACAAATTAACACAATGACCTTTCACATAGGGATCTGTACATTGTGAGAGAATTCACATGTGATAATTCTGCTGGAAAAATCAGTGAAAGAAAACTTTGAAAAATCAGTGAAAGAAAAAAACTGGCAAAGCTATAAAATTATTGTTGAAGGGTGGGACCACCATTAAAAATCACATTAAAGCAGATCAAACCATATAAAGACACTGTAGAAAACATTTATATTGCCTCATTATCTCAAAATTAATATGCTGCTTTAGGTTGTAGTTTTAACACACCCAATAAACACAAAACATCACGAACATCTCTTGAATATTTATGGGATGCAAAACTTGTGATCTGCAGGGACTGTCACCACTGGCATGTCACAGTTATTGTCCAGGAGCCATACCAGCTACCTGCTCCTCTACACACACACACATTCTCTTTCAGATTAATATACATAAGATTTTCCTGCTTTGATCGTTTAAGCAATTTGAACAAAATGATTCAATTGTTACACTGTCTTAGTGCTTAGACACTTCTGATGATGAGACTAAATTCATAACATTAATCTTCAGTTTGACATTCTTAATCCTGAATCATAAAATCACCCATATGTTATTTTTATGTGTTATTAAGGTGTGTGGGGCTGGATTACATGCCATCTACATTATTTTATTTTTATTTGTCAATTTTTTGTCATTTCCATTATTGAGTTTGTTTTATAATTTTATGTATTTTATTTATGGACTTTTATTTTCCTTGTATTCTCCAGAATAGTTACTGGAGTCTACAACGTGTGTAAAATTGGGGTGGAGGGAAATGTAATATTTGACAATTTTTTGCCATATTGCCATTACACTGGTAGAATAGTAAGAACCCACAAATAATTATGTAGGGACTCATAAGACTAGGAGATAGAATAGTGACCTTTGTTACACACACACACACACACAGTCTATGTTATTCAGGCAGATAGAACTCTCGGTTTGCGTTTTCAGACACAAACTAGATCTGATATTCTAGCTATGCAAATTTAAACTCTATGATTGAGATGTTATTTTTCCTATGTGTAACATAATCATAAGTAAACATTTTCTAGCTACATCATCTAACAACTGAGGATTCAACAGTCTCACAAAAAGGGACATGTTTTTTGTAAAGTTCTGGTCACATATTAATTTTAGTACTACTGGACTTCTTTTGGCATTTTGTAAATGAATGCCAGACTAAGAAGATAGAATTTTACTTGAATGCATTGTTCAGGTTTCAAATTCAGAGGTTTAATTTGGAAATGATTTTTCCCTATGTGCATAATACCTTTCCTTCCTCCAGTCTAATTCCTACTCAATTATTGCAGTTTCACTAAAATCTGACTTGTATACAGTCTTCTCTATTTCCTTCATGTTAAAGTGATGGCTCCATGAGCTTGCTTTGCACATATTGTTAGGGCTTTCAAGTGATAATTTTATGACAGGTAGTCTAAGGACTGAGGTAATCTGTGATTTCAATACTTTGAACAGACATAGAGCATGGAAAAATTCAGGACCCAACACAATGGAAATCTAAAAAAATGATTTTATTTTGGAGACCGGACCAACTTCCATCATTCAGAGAGATATTGCCCAAAATTTAAATCTGGCTGGACTGTTATTGTTCAGGGAAATATTGATGTCATGAGTTCTCATATAACAGCAGCCAGATAATCAGTATTTGCTTGGACAGTACCCATAGTTCTAGGAGACATGCCTTTATGGAAGGCAGATGGGTAGATTAGCAGAAACATGGATGCTAAATTGAGACACCAGCAAGTTTAAATCCACTGACCATCCTTGAGAAGTTGTGGATGACTTGACCTCTCTTAGCATTATCAGTATTAGCTATAAAATTGGGATAATTCCTACTGAATATGCCTTAAAATTAATGGAATAATGTATAAATAGATAATACATTAAAAAATATTGATCCCATATCTTCTCGGTATACTACAAAGACATAGAACCCTGGGTGATAACGAAGGATGCATCTCCAGGCGTAGAAGATGAAATGGAGAGTGCACCTGAAGAACCAGCGCCCCATATTAAGTGGGCTTTTTCTAGGGCTACTGTCAAATTGTTCCTTTATTTAGCGTTGCAATAATTTATGTCTTGTCTTCTCATGTAAACTCTAACACACTCTAAAATGATCTTTCCCAGTAATCAACCTTCATTTTTTTATGAGTTGTTTATATAGTAATTCTGTCTTCAGAATCTACCTACATTATGCCAACATTGTGTTCAATGTTATAGAAAATTTGAAGATAGTCTGTACTCTTTTATAAGCCACTTTTATTCTCACCGCAAAGTGAACAACAATGCATATCAACTAGCAGAAATATATTTAAATGTTTACTGTTTCTTTAATTTGGAAGAGATGAATTTTTAAATAAATTTTTAATATAAGCAAAGTGGTATCCAAATAGGTAAAGTATCCTCAAGATGACAGGGTAAGTAGTTTGAGCTCTTGAAATATTGCGTGTAGATAAATATGTTCACTTAATGTTATTTGAACAATTAATATACATATAAACCCTTTTGGAAAGCATTGTGAAGGTCTAAAACATGAAAGATTGAAACATGTTTTATGTATTTTGATCGACGATAGATGCAAAAGACATGTATGTCCTTATTTAACATATAAAATTGATTAAAGTTATATATGTTTCAATCATATATTCACTGCTCAGAATACTATGCAGCTGCTAAAATGATAATTGTAGGTTTGAAGCAACTAGGAAATAATGTACAATAAAAATTTGCATTTTTTTCTTGAACTTGATGTTCTATTTCTGCCTGTAATTAAATTGTGTGCTGTAGTAGTTTTTAAATAATTGCCAGACATTCTTTAGAAAACGATCAGAAAATAGATTTAAAAATTAAATAGATAGTGTCATTTTGTATTGAAGCTGTTTGTATTTAGCTTTATACTTAATATTATAAATGTGTTTTCTAGTTTATCTGCAGAGCACTTAAAGTATAGAGAGTTATATCAAGGATTATACAAATGATATTCTTTCATTAGCTCAGCATCAAATGGTAAAGAGATGAGCTTCTTCTAAGATGTGTTATAACTAAAATTCAGAGAGAAATTAAATAATTCTTATAAGGTTCACAGCAGAGCCCAACTTTTTGCCCATAATCAAACGCTTTGAATGCAGACACATCAACCAAAATTTTCTCTTCAAATTGCAGTTTTTTGTTAAGTCCCAGAATGCAGAAATTTGTGGCAGAAAATGCGAGTTTTCATGTAAGATAAACCTTCCAAATCATGAAAGGCAGCAATGAAATCATTAGTCGATTTGCATTCTAAGGCATTAGACATTTTCCTATGCAGATAACTTACACAATGTTGTGATATAGGAGTTGAAGTGTTTATTAATAATGATGAAATGAATAATCCCTTACATTTAATACAGCACTTTACAGATTACAAGGCACTCTCATATTTTGTCTTTCATTTAATTCTCTTACACACCTTATAAAGGAGGCAGGATGAATTTTTATTATCCCTATTTCATCTGGGTGCAAATTCAGGGTCAGTGAGGTTAAGCTGATGCCAAAGCTTTCAGAGAAACTGGAGGGATTGGCACTTACTCTTGACCTTTGGGTTTAAGAACAGTAACTCTTCTTCCTACTACAATAATATTTCTCAAACTGGGAATGTTTCTAAGAGCAAAAATAAAATAATGATCTATAATTGTTTCTATATTATTAAAATATATTCTCACATAAACTACTTTAAACATCTTAGGCTTTAGCCTAAATAAAATTATGTATACAATACTAAAACAATTAAAAGATTCTCACACGTCCAATGTACCCCAAAGTATATATATATAAAAAAAGGGGTCATAATTTACTGGAATTAAATTATTACCTGGAATGCAAAACTAACACCAACTGCTAACAATAAGGTTTCCTTGAATTGCATAACATGTATTATTATGGGTGTCACATAAAGATTTATTTCTTCCTGATATTGTCTCTTTGGAAATGTTGAGAAAACTTCTTTGGTTGAATTCATTCTGTTCTGGTTCTGGCTTGACTGCATATGATTGTAACACCTTTGTATTAAGTTGACTTCAGCTTTTTGTGCATTAACAAAATAGTACTATTTGATATAAATACTTTCACAAATCCAAATGCAAATTTAGGCACTGAATTCTGAGGACAATATTCAGTTATATGGTGGGTGATTCATAGAATTAGGATATGTTTATATAGTTTATCTGATTACAATTAAAGTGAGTAAAACAAAATCAATTTACAGTGAATATGTATACTTTGAAAAACATTTGTGGAAATCTTCTGAAATTAATATATGTTTTTAGGAATGTTTTATATGCAGTATCTCCTTAGGGTAGAACAAATATTCACTAGCTACAGTGAATTTTCCCACCAGCTATCGTAACTTGTGCCTAAGTTCTCACACCCCTTAGTGGAATAAATATTATCTGAATCTTACCAGTAGATGGAATGAGATTGAGAAAAGATAAAGCACATGCTGAAACCAGGGTATTAAGCTAGATTTATGTGTGCCCCAACTACTTTCCTTCTTCCATGTGCCTCTAAGTCTGGGAATGATCTCTGTTTAATTGACCAAGAACAGTTTTGATTTTAGCCAACATCCAACAAAACATTCTTAACATACAGCAAAGAATATCAAATATTGATTCCTTACAATTAGATACTACTTCAGTAAATTATAGTGCATATAGACCTCAAGGCAACTTTCAGCATGAGATACAGTTTTTAAGTAAAGTCAAGGTCAGTACTTATTCATGCTTTGGGACTATGTTTCTTTGAAACACAAGTAATATGTCTTGATGTTGCTTGCTGAAATGTTCATTTCTATATTGAAGGAGAATATGACGTTCTCAAAATGTTAAAAAGCGTGCCCTGTAGGTTTGCCAGAAATCTATGGATGTTAACAACATAAAACTTCCAAATTCAAGGTAATAAATATTCCAATACAGTAACACACAAGATAGGAAAGTGCCCCCATCGGGGACTTATAATTTTTGGTCAGAATTTTAAAATCACATGGGAAGTCTATATTAAAAGAATACAAGATTACTTATGAAAATATTTATATCTAATATTTATGCTAAATGAACATAAGAAACTTGGGCTACTAAAATCTAGCTTTTTTGTGCATAAATCGTCATTAAGTCAGTCTTTCAGATAATTAATTTTCATTTAAAGTCCCTTTATTTAAAGCCCCTTCATTAGTATAAACTTCAATTATAAAATTATATATATATAATATCCTTTTGTGTATATATACAATATATATTGCATATGTTGTATAATTATAAAATTATATATATGTATGATTGTGTATATATATCTCTATATATATTTGCCTGTCTTCTTTATTTCACATAATATACAGATTACAAGGCATTTGGTGTTTGTTTTTTTTTTTTTCTTTTTGGTCTGGTCTAGTCCTATTTCCATATGGCTGATTTCTTACTGATTTTATAACTCACAACACTGATTCTTACTAAGCAGGTCTTGGCATGACCCTAGAGACACAGGAAAATGTGATACCCACTCTTACTATAGATTAAGAGAGTTTTTTTTTTTTATCCTTTCTCCAGCAATCAAATATTTTAGCCTTACTTATCTCATCCTGGATAACTTTTCATAAGCACATGCCATTAACATTGTTTACATACATTTTAGCTTTTTCTCCTCAAAGTTCATTTGATTTTTTCTCAAATCACATTGCCAGTGTGTTTACTCTAAATCTGTTATACTGTATACTCAGTTTTCCAGTTCTCAATTTCAACTTCTCTTTTGCTAATTATTCCAAGTAATTGGTGTGCCATTTTCTCTTAATAACATCAAAAGTCTATTCATACAAATGGGAATTTGGATTTGATGCTACTGAATATTGGAAAGTTATTTTTCTTATAGATAGGAAGATATTCAGTTGGACTGCAGATTTCACGTCCCACTGGTGCTGATTCGTTAATGGGTATTTTGTCTCACTTTATTGTGAAATTAACAGAAGCAGGTACTATGCCTATAGTGTTGGAGGCACAATATTGAGTCATACTCAGTATTCTGTAAAAACTATTTTTATATAAACAAATGACTGCTATTTATTAACCTATTCATTTGTTCAAGCTATTAATCAAAGCTTCATTTATGTTGTTAATGTCTTTCAATTGATAATTCAGTCTAGCTTAGGTTCTTCGTTTTGAAACTGTGAAGTTTGTTCTATTGTGGAGTAACTCTGGCAATAAGAGTCTTGTTTTTTCTTTGCCAAAATCTGGCATGCAGTTTCTGCTGATTAATAGTATTTCTAAAATTAAATAATATTTCTAACATCATATAATGTTGACGACTTATTAGGGCTTAGAAATTTCTAAGGTGAAGAAATGTTCAATTTCCAACTTTTTTCCAGGGTGAAGATTTTTGGGATTTTGATTTCTAATTCATTTAGAATTATCATAATTTTAATGTGATTAGGTTCTAAATTAATTACATATCTCTTGAAAAGTCCAAAAAATAGCCTCCCTCTTCCAGCAAAAGTCTGTTTGATTGTCATATAGAAGACTGGACTCTCACCTCCAGCATTCTGGACATTATATTATTTTAATCTAATATTTGTTCTACTTTCTATTCTATAACAATAGTCATGTTTATCCCTTATAGGGTCATCAATTAATGTTCCTCAACCAGATGCACATACCAGCAATTTTGTAATTTTTAGTATATTATGTTAAAACTTAATACAGAAACTAATTCTTCCATTTACTCCATTATCCTCTATGACATGCTATCCCAGTCATACAGAAAATGAAGAATAGTTTAGAAATTAATCCTGAAAGATTTTTGAAAACATTTTAAAAAATGATAAATTAAGTTGTCATAGACAACACCAAAGAAAAACATAGTTACCAGATAATGTCTAAGTATTAATTTCTTTATTTTTATTTTACCGTATGTGCTCCTATAGGATTCTTTAATTTTGATGTTTGCTTTCATTCATTCCATTTTGTATTCTGGTTAAATCTGGCTCTGCCTAAAACATGAAAATTGTGTTTTAAAGATAAAAATTATGGTATCATTTTACATTCTTTACTCAAATTGCAACTTTAGTACTTTCTAGTTATACATATATGTCTGGTATTTTATCAAGCCTCAGTGTAACATTTCCAAATGACATTGGAAAATGTTATACATCAGACAGCATCAGAATCACATTGTGCCACAAATGGATCCTTCATATTAAATGTCCAACTATGAATCTAGAATATGATAAGGGATTTAATACCTTTATTTAATGGTAATTCTTCCAGTGTTCAGAGTTACAAAGAAGAAAATCAGAATAGAGAAAATCAATGATGAGTCAACATTATACTGACATGGTTATGTCTATGTTGATATTTAGTGATATGTGTATTTACTTATCTATGTTCAAGAGGACAAAAAAAGAGCTGGAGTAAAATCTAGAGAGAGACATGTGTAGAGAGAGAGATTGAGATTTTTGTCCCATATACATTTTTCTCTTAAGTTTGGCCTGTTGTAGAGTAGCAACATTACAGCCTTGGAGTCGGAGAAATTTGAGTGTTAGTCTCACCTTTGTGTGACTACTTCCTTTACAATTGCATGGCTTGTGTAGGCTTTATAAATAATTTATCCGAGATCCTCTCTGCCCATAATTAAATTTTAAAAAGAGGATGGTGAAGGCTAATACCATGAGAAGTATTAATTATATATATTTCCTATCTACATATTTCATAATGTATCCTGAATATAGTGTCTGAAACGTTGTAGATACTCTCTTTGCTTCATCAAGTGCTACTCTGTTTTGTGCACATCAGGCAGTGGTGTTTTTTCTGAATGTTCATCGCCTATGATGTTTCCTGAGCCAAAGAGGATATGAAGTATGTGATATTTACATCATCTAATGTATTTAGACTTAAGTTAACTTCCTAATTCAGGTGTAAAGTTAGCTCACTATGAATCAGTGGAGAGTTACATTCATGATCTCGGATGTCCCTTGGAAATCTCTTGAGGATTATCCTGTTTCCATACTTTCTCCTCCTCCTCTTCAGCATCAAGTAGAACTGGTTCACTGAACGTAGCTCTCACCTCAATTGATGATTCTAAAGTCTGAGTTGTAGAAACATTGAAACCACTATTGCAACATCAATCTATGACTTACAAATTTTGTCTCCCATAGACCCTCATATTATTTATATTTGTTTTGGTTGTGATCATACTGTAGACCATCTTATTACAGATGGAGTCACAAGTGGGATTTCTGGGTTTATATAGTTTGGTTCAATTGTCTTGACTCAATCTCTGGATCCTCTTAATATTGTAAATGGATATAGAAGGCATTCGTCTTTGTATTAATTTTCTCTCAATTCTGACTACATCTCAAGTTAGGTTTCATTGTGCTTTCCAAAATTATTTAGACTATGCCTCACATGCTAAGTGGAATGTGAGAATACAATGAAAAGCAGGTCCCTGCAGTCTTAGCAGTTAATATTCTAACGCATAAGTATACGGATCAATCCATAATCACTAAGATTAACATGGTGAAGTAAAAGCGTTTTTCAGTGAGACTGTATAACAAAAGGATCTGATACAGATGGGGGCCTGAGGAAAGTTCTCTTGAGACAGCTATGTTTTATCTGTTGTTCAAAAGACGAGAAGGTAACTAGGCAAAGATGGGTGGTGCAATGGAAAGAAGCATATTAAAGGTAAGGTATTGTATAAAGCTTCCAAGCCAGGTGAGTGATCCTATGCATGTTACAAGAAGTAAAAGAAAGGGATGTACGGGTGGGTAGAACTGATGTTCTAGGAGTACTCAGTGGATAATGGGAGGATTAATTAAGCCATGTTAAAACGTTGAGATTTTATCTAAAGACCAATGGAAAGACATTGAATGATTTTGTGCATGGAAGTGGAATACAGGGATCTGCATGTTGAATAGATATTCGATAGGGAAAGGGAAATGTGGTCCAGAAATTGATATTCAGGGAGGCAAGTGAGATAGAGGATGTGTATATCTAGGAGATAATTAATCTTATTTTGGACTAAGATGATGACAAGAAAAATGGGAAAAACATCACAAGTAAATATACACTTTAAATCATTATATGTATTTTAAAGTATTGGGAACATCTCTTTGGAGTAATGATTCCACCCGTGAACAGAACACTAGTGATACCATACTCAAATTTTGCAGCCTGGTGACTACTACAAATAATATTTTTTTGTTTTTTTCTGGAATGGCCCTAGACCCTGAAAACCTCTAGAAAGTTTGAACAGCATCTCAGAATGTGCAGAATCTTGAAAATGAAAATTTTGCACTGTGCACCTCATAAATAAGTTAAATACTGTCTGTAGTTGATGAATCAGGCATGCCACATGTCAGGTTCTGTCAACAGCAAAGAAGACTATCACTTCCTCCCTCACTGCTTAAATAAGTTTAACTTGAATGGAATTTTAAAAGCACTAAGATGAGGTACATTGACTGGAAACTGTAATTGAATCATTCCCATAAATGATTAAGGCAATGGGAAACAAAAGGGAAAGGACTGAAGATTTTATAACCATTTTTGGATGAAATGGAAGCAGCTACCCCTGCCCCCAACCGTCTGTGTTAGTCAGGGTTCTCTAGAGGGACGGAACTAATAGGATAGGTGTATATATGAAGGGGGGTTTATTAAAGACTATTGACTCACAATCACAAGGTGAAGTCCCACAATAGCCTGTCTGCAAGCTGAGAAGCAACTAAGCCAGTGTGAGCCCCAAAACCTCAAAATAAGGAAGACCACAGTGCAGCCTTCAATCTGTAGCCAAAGGCCCGAGTGTCCCTAGCAAATCACTGGTGTAAGTCCATAGTCCAAAAGCTGAAAAACTTGGAATCTAGTGTTTGAGGACAGGAAGCATCCAGCACAGGAGAAAGATGAAAGCCAGAAGACTCAGGACGTCTCTATTCAAATTATCCTGCCTGCTTTATTCTGGCTGCGCTGGCAGCGGATTAGATGGTACCCAACCAGATTGAGGGTGGATCTGCCTCTCCCAGTCCACGGAGTCAAACATTAATCTCCTCTGGCAATGCCATCCTGACACAACTAGGAACAATACTTTGCATCCCTCAATCCAATAAAGCTGACACTCAGTATTAACCATCACACCCCTACAGATAGTACCTTATAGCCTTATCCCCAAATAATAATAATTGTTGACATAAAACAATTGTTTACTCTGTGCCAGGCACTGGGGTAATCTCTTTACATAGATGATCTTAATCTAATGCTCACAAAAATCCAGTGAAGTAATTTTTAAAGCTACTTTTTTTAGATGAAGAAAGAAGTCAAATGGCTTGCCTAAGGTCATAAAGTTTGTAAGCGATAGAGCCATGAAGGCTCATTTTTCACACTTAAGCAATACTGCTTTGCGTTATGTGGTTCAGGAGTTCTGATGTCTTGCCATGGAAGTGAGCAGTCTCCATGAGGGAATGTATAGTGTGTATTTGTGGCATCTGCTCATTCAACAGTAACTGAGTAAGCACCTACCATATGCCAAATACTGTGCTCATGTCTGCTCATGTACTGAGCATGACAAGTGTAAAGTCTGCCATCCTACCACTTGTAGACAAGCAGGAAAGGCAGAAAATTGAACGAGGATTCATTTTTAAATATAATAAAGGCTATCAAAATGAAATAACAGAATACCCTAGAAATTTATAGCAGGACCGAGTATCTTACCCATTTGTAGACAGACACTGGAATGGTAACCAAAAGTCGGGCAAGAGACAAATAAGAGAGTATTTGTGAAAGTTTTCAGGTGAGCAAGAACAGGGCATGTTTTAGGAGTAAATGAGTACATTGTGGCTAGGGAAGAATCAGTGAGAGAGAGCATTAAGTGGTTTGATAGGTAAACCAATTCAAGACCATAGAAGACAATGTAAGTTATATTAAGAAGGTTAGATTTTATCC
Source organism: Mandrillus leucophaeus (assembly GCF_000951045.1). Lineage (NCBI taxonomy): Eukaryota > Metazoa > Chordata > Mammalia > Primates > Cercopithecidae > Mandrillus > Mandrillus leucophaeus. The sequence continues at coordinate 6,883,190 of NW_012104698.1, read as the reverse complement.
TAAGGACAGAGGGAAGCCACTGAAGAAGAAATAATAGGCATAGAAGTTTAAGACTTCTATATTGTGTGGGTATATTGTGTCCAATGGGTGAGACTGAGGGGAGCCTAGGTAACCAGTTATTCGGGTATGCAGTAGTTACAGGATGAAGGTGGCAGATTACAGTTATCTTGGACAAGAAACTGCTAGTTAGGCTGGAAAGAAACAAAATTTGAAATCAGCAAGTCAGAATAATAGTTTTATGGTATAGAATGTGTGGGATAAGGGAAAAGAAAGGCTCAAAAAAGACATAAAGCTCTCTGTATTGGGTAAATTACTAGATGGTAGAGCTATGCTCTGAGATGAGAAACAAAAAGTATAGGGGAAGTGATGACTAATTTCTTTTTCGATCACCTTTGTTTAAAGTACCATGCCAAATGGGGGTGTATCTCCAATGGGCATTAAATAATAGGTCTGGACGTCAAGAATGAGGCTGTTTCTTACCAGAATTGAGAGATGCCTAATGGATCAGGTTGCAAGCTAAGATTGTGACTAGGACTATAGCTAAATGTTTTAGAACTAGGCACAGTTAGGGTTCTGATTTTCCATAAAGAAAACAGATGGCACAGATGTTAGCCTTTTGGAAAAGGTAGAGTACAGACTTTAGTTATATAAGGGAGTCTTAGAAGGTAGAAAGGGAAATAATAATAAATGTGGCAGAAATTAAGACCTATGGGTTGCTCCAACTGTGGAAAGAAAAAGGAAAAACACATTAGGGGATTAAATGGTTAATTTTTGGGAACGTAAGGTAGTTTGACCTCAAAGAAGGCTTGGGTAACAATTTGTTAGGGATATGAATAATACTTAATACCACTACATTTCAAATATGGGAGAGAACCATATTAACCCTTGGGTATGGAGCACACTAAGCCTTTGAATTTGAATATTAGTATACATACTACTACTATGCATGAGTTGCAATTCTAGTTTTGAGTTTGGGCACTCAGTGAGCTTAGATTAGAGAAGGCTGGATATGGCAGAGGGAAGGTTGTTATGCGGGAATCTGGTTATATCTGGTCGTTATGTACTAGTAACTATGACTGTCTCATGTAATATTCACAAATAAGACAATTGATGCCCTGAGAAATGAAACAATTTGACCTAAGTTAAACTGTTTATGAATGACAGAGCAAGATTTTGGCTTGAGTAGGGACTGGGAACTAAGACTGGCAATATTTGGAGCCTGATCTCTAGGACAGATCAGAAGCTGTTTTTCTTGGAAAGTTCCTCCTCACCCAAACAAGTGGGCTTCCTTGAAAACTTAGGTGGGATTCCTTAAAGCTAACATCTCTCCATATTAAAGGCAAATTGCCAAAAACCTGAACATATATAAGTAATTTCTTTCCAAATCATGTTTTAAGCCTCATTCTATGGTGTTTTGTCAATGATTGCCCTCTGGCATCTTTTTTCTAGGTTGGAATATTAAAATAATAAACAAGAGCAAAGTCATACCCTAGATAAAAAGGGTAGAACGTCTAACTAAAATCACCAATATTAATATATATGGAGAGCTTTCTATCAAAACACTAGCTGATTGACAGGACTTACATTTTATTATATGACAGATGAAGATACTGAAGTTCAGACACTTAATTGATTATATATATTTTTATAAGTAAAATAAAGTGGATTTTTTATCATTTGCACACATCATAGAAAAAGAAAAAAATTCAAACAATTTTACCCATTTAGACATTATGTTTGGCATGTCTCACCCAATATGTGATGAACTGGCAGAGCCAAATTTCACTTTGGCAACTGTGGCTGGGGGAGATTTTGTAGCTACTGGATGGGAACTTTATACTTACTTATAGCACGCCAGCTATCCATGAGTATTTTCCAGCTTCCCATGCAGTTGGGTTAGAGCCATGCAACCAGCTCTGATTCATGCAATGCAACTAGAAATAATTCAAGTCACACTGGGACAAAGACTATTTAGAGAAAACTTGTCTTCTCCATCTCTTTTCCTCCTCTGTCTCAGTAACCTTGGAAGCTCTGCATTACAGAGAATACTAACTACAAGATGGAGTCAGCCTAGATAATTGAATACACAGTTTGAGGAGAGTGACAGAAAAGCATATATCTATTCTGAAAAAAATAAAAATAAAAAGATTAGTTGTTTAATTAAATGTTACACTCTTAAGACACAGAGATTTGAGGATTCTTTGTGTTGCAGAGTAGGCTATCCTGTGTTGATGCAAACTATAGATACAAAGCAGCTTAACCTGAGAGACCTTAGGAAATCATAGCGAGTTTCAATGAAGAGAGCCATGCTGTGTATATTCAGACACCATTGGGCAGAGAACAATTATGCAAATGTTGCAAATAAGAGCCTTGTGTTCAAAGTCATAGAGTTACACGATATTAATAGTAGACATTACACACTGAGTTCTTCAAGAAGTTGATTCTTAGATGGATATTTTAATGCAGTAAGTTTATTGAGTGTTTTCAGGATCAACATTGTTGAGGAAGTAATAAGGCATGATTGAACAAAGAGAAATGTAAACTGAAATGCAGTCATAGCATTTTCCTGAAATTTTTTACAGGGCCCTCTGGAGCTGAAATGGATTTCCAAAAAATGTCTTGAAATCAGGTTATGGGCACCAGGCCTTTAGACCCCACATAGACCAGTAAATTGATGGAGGATGCTGTCAGAAAGAAGTCATGACTTTGTCAAGGCAGCTTAATTCGGCTGAGGTTGCATCCCCAAAAAAGGGGAATTTGCTGAGATTTGTCCACTGTCAACACTCGTCTCAGCAGCCCCAGGAGTCACTGTTGCAGTCTTGGAGAAGCACGTATGCAGGGAGGACCAGGGAATCCAATTCAGTAGGCATTGAAGTGAGGTCAGCAGGCTTCTTACGTGAGCATCCTATATAGTCAGGCAAGTTGAAATGCAAAGATGCCTAGTAAGTCTGTAGGGTTTTGTTTGTGTTTCTTTTGTAAATCTAGACAGAGTATTTCAATGCTGTAATGTGTCCACAACCTTGTAATGGCTCCATACTATGATTAGAGAATTCCTGGCCCAGTCAGCTCAGTCATTTGGAGACGATATTGACTTTTCATTTAATTCCACCACATAGTTAAACACAAGCCTGTGACTTTTTGGTGTACGAGAGAAAGGAGGCTCAGCATGTTTTCCTTAATGAACCATTCTCTTCAGTTCCTCATTCTAACTGTTGATGCAGATCACTGTCCCTCCCTTCTACCATCTCTTTAGGATAATAAATCTCTCTTTCTCTTTGAGAAAAGTATTAATATTTAATTGCAAAAACTCTTAAAATGTTGGGAAAATATTAAACTAAGCACTAAATAATGCCCAGGAGAGTAGGCAGCTTGATTTGTGCAGTGAAGTTTAGTTGTTCATTTGCATTTTTTTCTAATAACAGTGACCTACTAAGTGGATCTTTTTCATGTTCTTTTTCAGAAGTAAAGTTCTATTGAGTAAGAAAATAAGTAGCAAAAGGGAATGTCGGTTTACATTTCTGTTCCAAAGTGCCCTTTGAAACAGTGCTTATTTGAACACATTAAATTTGTTCCAAAAGTATTCGGGTCATGCATAATTAAATATGTAGCTTTTAGCAATTTTAGCTCTTCCAAAATATGTTGTATACTACATAATTCGTACTTTTTACTAAGTATTACTGTTTCATCCTTCCAGATGTCTCTGTAATTTGCTATTCAAAGGTTCATTTTATGCGAGTAATGAAGGTCAAGATTTAGTGGAATTTTAGATGATAAAGTGTACGTGTTTCAACACATACCATTGTAAAAAAGTTGGACACAAATATATTCAAGGGACAGCTCAAGATTAAAAAGGATTAAGGGCTATTTTAACATACAAAATTTAATGTATTTTATTGATTATACTGAATTATTTATATCACCAAGGTTATGAGTGCAAAGAAAGAGCATAAGTTCTGGAGGTCAGTCGATGTCCATGAACAGTAGATTTTTTTTCATGTCCACACAAAGATTACTCCCACATTTCGTCAGGAATTTTTGGTGTGTGGTGATGATTTATTTAACTTATACAAATCTCTGAATAGGATATGCAATACCAAAAAAATCTCCCTATAATAGTAATAATAACAACAACAATGATAATTGTGCCTACTATGTTCATGTAGTATTTCTAGTATATCCATATATTTGTCTTCCTTTGATTCTCACCAAAAATAACAGGTTTGCTTCTTATCCTAATTTTGCAGATGAAAAGTCCCAGACACAGAAAGGCTCCATAAGTAGCCTGAGGTTACATGTCTAATAAGAGGCATAGTAGGGTTTTCTTTCCTCACTATTACAGACTAAATATTGTGCTCCTTGCCCCGGATTCATATACTGAAATGCTAGCCTCCAATATAATGGTATTTGGAGGTTAGGCATTTAGGAGGGTATTAAGTCATGAGGGTAAATCCTTCATGAATCTTGATGGGATTAGTGTTCTTATAAATGAGACTCCAGAGACGCCCCCTGACTTCTTCCATCATGTGAGGACCTAGCAAGAAGATGACAGTCTACAACCCCAAAGCAAGCCCTTACCCGATACTGAATCTGCTCGTGTCCTGATCTCAGACTTCTCAGTGTCCAGGACTGTGTGAAAAAAGAAAACAAAAATGTTTGTTGTGTAAGCCATCCCCCAGTCTGTGGTACTTTTGTTCTAAGAGCCTGAGCAGATTATGACACTGACAAAGAACGACCTTAACTTTAGGACAACTCGCTGATTTGTATTTCCTTAATCCCTAAACCCAGAATAGCACTCACAATTTCTTTATTATTTTTCCTCTCCTTTACAGTCTTGATAGTCACTAGCAGCCCATAAGGGCGAGTGGAAGCACAGTAGATACTAGGAAGGAAGTGACACAATGTGAGGGACTCCAGAAAGATCATTCCATATAATATTGGTTATTTGCTACTTCAATTATTATGTTACCATAATAAAATTATTTTTAAAATTATCTCCCAAAACGAATAGAACCTTGATGTATGGTGTCACAATTAATGTTACTTTCTTGAAGTCCTATGGTTAAAGGTTTTTTTTTTTTAATTTCTTTATATGGGACATCACAGAATGACACTGAGAGTTAATAAAGGAAAAAGATAAAGATGAACCCAATTCTGATCATATGGATTACGTTCATCTTTCTGCCACTGGCCTAATTATAAAGATCTACACCAATGTGGACTCCCATGAAATCAGGCGGTCGACAGCAGTGTAATTCATGATATTTTAAAATAAATATAATGCACAAGCGCTTATGTGCACATGCAAACACATATATACACATTCTCCGTATGTTCTTTGTAAAGTAGAAAATAATTTATTGCATGTATTTATGATCAAATAGGAAAGATCCACAAGCTTCCTCCAACATTGGAAGCAATACTGTTTCTTTCTGAAGGCGAAAAAAATCACAACATCTGTATAATCAAAATATATTTTCACCCTGAGGGAAATATGGATTTATTATAACAGAGTTCAAATGAAATTCTCAATATCCAATTAAGGCAAACCATGCCTCATTAACTATTAACTTTCACCCATTGATTGAAAATCAAATTGATCCACGATTCGAGTGACCTGTGATTTGGAACTTCTGATCACCAGCATATCACTTGTCAAAAACATGTATATTCAGTACCCAGCCCTTTAGGGCTGCTTGGATTAAAGTTATTCAGTGCAATCTGTGTTCTCTGTAGTTGCTGCTTAACATGTTTCATGTGGCTGAAACATGCATGTGTTCCATACTTTGAAAATGAGTTGATCTATCACAATTAGGCATATAACAATAATTATTTGGATTTTAAATTTCTTCTTTTAAACAATTAAAACAAATTTTTCTTTACAATTCTAACACAAATTGAACAACATACTAGCATCCTGTCATAATTCAGAACATGATTTTTTAAAAATGTGTGAAGCTTGCTTGATCAGGAGGTAAATGAGCACAACCTCTCCCTACCCTCCTTCCAGCTCTCTGCCTTTCCTCTGCCAGCCAAAAGACTCTAGAAACTCTTATATGTTTACATATATACACAAGTGGAAATGGGTCAAACAGCCAGTGACAGACAAAATTCCGGAAACAAGTTGATACGTATTTTCAGGAAGAGAACAGAGAAGAATACATTTAGGAAATGAGGAGTAGGGTAATGGAAATCAAGAGCCAACACACACTAGGTTTTTACAGAGGTGTGTTAAAATTTGGCCAAAGCAGGTAGAGGTGGAAATGTGAATGGTGGTGGTAAAAAGATTAAGGACAGCATTGTCCATGAATTGGACTTGCAGAGAGGGAGAATTTTGAAACCATTGACTTTTCCCCATAAAGGGAATTCCTTACTTGTTTTTCCTGAGGGATTACTTTGAATATTCAAACTCATTTTTAGCTTCTCTAAGATTGTCAGAAATGATGCATCAACTTGAGTTTATGAAGTTGCAAGTCAGTCTTTATCTAATATTTACCTGGCTTATCATCTTTGGCCACTAGAGTCTTCAATGATATAGTCAGCTGGGATACATTAAATCTAGACATAACTTTTTAAATGTTTTTGTATCTATGCTCCTAAAAAGTATCCCAGAGGTTGTGTCTTCATTAATAGACATTATGTAGATAGAAAGGAGGAAGTATTAAGCTAAATAAAGTTAACTCCCAACAACTTTGCTTGACGCAAGGGTTCTCAGTAATTTTCATATATCCTTGGACATTGCAAATCTCTAAAAAGCTAAGAAAATATGCCTCATTTCTCAATGATAATTATCAATTATTGCAGCACTGTGTGTTTGTGTTCGTGTGCATGTACATGTGACACATGGCATTAACATATGAAATATGGTTGGGATTGTCTAAATCAGCAAGCACTATTTTTTTTGAGAAAGACTCCAGTCGTGTCCCAGACACTAACTATAATTGATTAATGAAATATAAGCTTGAGCAGCTTATATATGTGTGCATGAACACATAAACACACATACACACAGGAACAATGCAAATACTATATCTAATACTGTTCTTGTATCAGTTTTCAACATCTAATAACTTGGTGAACTTCTTAGCATGCACCACTAATTGAAATATTTCTCCCATGGTCTGGAGTACTTTCTTCGGTTCTTGCAATCAACACTATGCATCAATTTCTTGATGTGTTCCAAAGCCAATTTTGGAGGAACTGAACTTTGCTTAAATGTTTCTCTTCTTTTTTTAACCTGAATCAGTTTTTGTCTCCAAATATGGAATACTCTTAGTCTATCTTCCCATTTCAAACTTTCAGACTTAAAAAGCAAAGGTTGTGTCTATTGTTTCATTAATTTTGTTTGCATTTACAACAGTCTTTGCGATGGTACTCCATCCGGTACAAAGTGGAATATTTCTACTTTTTTTTCATCTAGAAACATCTCCCCGTTTCTATTCTGTAAAACGTAGGCTGCCGCTTTCATCTGAATGCTATAGGTTATAGTTAGTTTAACTCAAATTCAGATCATTTTAAAGGGTGGCATGTTTTTTCCAGATTTTGCCTGGAGTAAAGTAGTCTCCTGGCAAGAGAGCAGCCTGATAGAAACTACACTGGGCACTCACAGATTGCCTATCAGTGAGCATCATCTCTTTCCAGCTAATTCAGGCATTTCTTAAAACACACTTATGGGTTGACTCATTAAATATGTTCAATTAGACAATTATCAAATTTGGAGAATTCACATTTAATAGTTTCTAAAGTGGTGGTGGGTGGAAGCAGGGGTTATGATTGCAAAGCCTACATAAAATAAAGCGTTAGTTTGAAGTACATTTAGGTACTTAAAATAAAATTGTGGTATAAATTAAAAGTTATAATTCAGGCCCCAGAGATAGGTTAAAATTTGAAATCCAAAGAAACGAATCTCTTTTTCTCCCCCTCTCTTTTTCTCTCTCCCCTTCCCTTTCATTTTCTCTGTCCAAAGTCACATAAATTCTCTTGCAGAAATCGTTATTTTATGATGTTTTACTGTTAATTTACTCTTATTATAGAGAAAATTAGGTTATCAGATATTTGAAGCCAACAGGAAATCCACAGATACACTTTTGAACAGAGTTAAATAAGAACTCAAAAGACCTATTCTAAAAGAAGACATTATCTTCAGCACAGAAATTCTGAATAAAGGAATGCATGAATAAATGAATCGCCTGGAGGCAATTTTATATAAGGACATGGTTCAGGATAATATCAATAAGCCTAAATATGGAATAAATTAAAAATAGAAGATTAGAGAAATTTAAGGCGCATACAACCTAACAAGGAAGAACTTCAGTAGTTTAAGCAGTTTATGAATCACTGATTCTTCATTGAGAAAATAACTTTAATTTGTGTGTGAGAAATCTGCACCTCTGAAGTGGCCAAGTAAGCTCCTACCAAACCACCATTCCTACGTTTAGAGACTATAAACTCTGAATGAAAATAGAAAAAACAACTCAAACTACTGGAGAGCTAGATATTACTGACACATTGCGGAGAGCACTGAACACCTGAAACAGGAAATAATTGGGAGGAGTTTCCTCTTTTAAATGAGATTTAGCCTGGGGACAGGTCAAAATCAGTGCTGCTTGGAGGGGCTAAAATAGAACACCAAGTATCTTTCTGTTCTGGAAAACAAAAACAAAAACAAACGAGAATAGAGTTCTGGGTAACCATAACTACTGATCTACTGACAGCGAGGGAAGGGAATCCCAGGAAAGAGCAAGCCAGAGGCAAGGAACAAATTCTGATCTCTGAAACCTGCATTTGTGAGGTAGATTCCAAACAGCACAGTTAAGGATTAAAAAAACTGACCTAATATTAAAATGATGTCCAAAAGGGTTTGCAGTTCTAATCCAACCAAATTAATTGCCTATTAATACAAATAAGCAGAACAAAACACACATTTTTTTTGGGGGGGGGTTATAACAGTATCCAAAGTTTCTGTAACACAACATTCATAAATACAACCCTACACTGATCAATTTTTCATCGTGATTTTTATGCAAAAATTACCTCAAAAGTAATCAAGAATTTAAATGTATGAGCTAAAAGTATATGATATTTGATATGGTTTGGCTATATCCCCACCCAAATCTCAACTTGAATTATGTCTTCCAGAATTCTCACATGTGTGGGAGGGACCCTGGGGGAGGTAATTGAATCATGGGGGCTGGTCTTTCCCATGCTATTCTCATAATAGTGAATAAGTCTCACAAGATCTGATGGGTTTATCAGGGATTTCTGCTTTGCTTCTCTCTCTTTTTCCTCTTGCTGTCATCATGTAAGAAGTGTCTTTTGCCTCCTGCCATGATTCTGAGGCCTCCCCAGCCATGTGAACTACAAGTTCAGTTAAATCTCTCTTTCTTCCCAGTGTCGAGTATGTCTTTATCAGCAGCATGAAAATGGACGAATACAATTATTTAAATACATTAAAAAACTTTGGGAAAAAAGCACCTGTTCATGAAGAAATAAGCAAAACCCTGAGCAAGTATAAGACGGAAGTGAACTTTCTTGACCTGTTACAAGGACATCCACAATAACCTCAGGTGACTGAAGTTACTTAATAGTGAAATATGCAATGCTTTTCTGGCCAAATTTTAAAAAATGCGTGCTTACTACCCCACTTCTATTCAGATTTGTATAAGTTGGTCTTAATTACTGAAAAATAAGAGAATAAACTTAATGTCCTAAAGATGTGAAAAGAAAAAGTAATATCTCCATTTGCAACCGACATGATTACTCATGTAGAACATGTTAAGAAATTCACAAAATCTTATGACTCACAATGAAATGTGTCACAGTCCTAAGTTACAAGTTAATGTATATAATTATTACATTTTTGTATTCTGACAAGAGTCAGAAAATAAGATAAAAATTAAACATTTCTACCTAAAGTATCATAAATAATTCAGAAATAAATTTAACAAATATGTGAATATCTTTAGACTTAAAAAACAAAACGATAAGTGAAAATGAATACCAAAGTGAACAAAGAGATATACCATGGTCATGGATTGAAAAACTCAACGTTGTCAATATGTCGATTCTTCCGTAATGCCATCAGCCTTTTTCTTTAAATCAATTTAAAAGCTTATTTTAAAATGTATTGCAAGCACTAAGGGCATAAATTTTTTTTTTTTTTAAAAAAAGAAGAGCAAAGTTAGAGAAATTATGCATTTGAAAAAATAAATAATTGAGATATAATAAAAATGCATCCCCCCAAATAGTCACTTTATGTTACTATTTAAATTTTCACCAAGAGCACCAAAGTAATTCAATGGGTAAAGATGGAGCCTCTCAACAAATCATGCTGGATGAAATAGTTGTTCACAGGAAAAAAAAAAAATAATAATAGTCTTAATCTCACCCTCACATGATACATAACCTTAATTTAAAACAGAAGATAGACCTCAACATAACAGTTGCAATCATAAAGATTTTGAATAAAACATAGGCCAATGTATCCATGTTTTCGGGATACTCGAAAGTTCCTTGAAAGGATACGGAAAGTAATCACCATAAAAGAAAATAAATAATTTAAGTGTCATAAAATAAACTTCTGTCCATTAAAGCATAACATTAAGAACATAGGTAAGTCACAGGTTGTGAGAAATATTCACAGTCTATATTTTTGGAGAGAGACAAAGGACTGGTATTCAATCTATATAAAGAACTATAATTCCATAATAAAGACAATTGAATAACAAACGAGCAGAGATTTGAACAGATACTTCAAAAACAGTTATGCAAATGGCCAATAGGCATATTTTAAACAGCATAATAGCATTTGTTATCAGGTAAGTACAAATTAAAATCATAATGAGATAGCACTATTTATCCACTTAAATGGGTAAAATTAAAAAGCCTGAGTTGCTACTCAAAGTTGGCAGGAATATAGTATGACTAGAACTCTCATAAATTGTTGGTGGAATATACAATGATGCAACCACTTTGCAAGACTGGAAATTTCTTTTCAATATTATGCACACATTTCTCTATGTAATAGCCATTCTTCTAGATATTCACCCAAGAGAAGGCAAAAAAAAAAAAAAAAAAAAAAAACATTGGCTTAGAATTATAAAAAGGTGTATAATGCTTTATGCGTATTAGCCTTAAATGAAAAATTGCCCAAGTAGTCATCAATAAAAAAAATTGACTAAAAAAACACATTATATTCATACAATAAAAAACTATCAGCAACACAAGGAAATATATTACTGATACACACAATGATACGAGTAAGTATTGTGGTAACTGAAAGCTGACTTACACATTAAGCACATAAAGTATGATTCTTTTTATATAAAATTCTCTATCAAATAGAAATCATGTTAGAAAAATTCAGAATGGTGGCTGTTGCTGAATCTTTAGGGCATGTGTTAAGAGAATTTTCTTGAGTGATGGTAATATTCTATAATTTGATATCCACGTATGCATTTGTCAATGCTGAGTAAATACTGACTTAAGTTTTAGTTTCATAAATTTATCTAAAAAGTAAAAATTCTGTAAATAAATATCTTACACTGGGTAAAGATGTGAATCCTAAAGTATTTAGTGTACTAATGTAACAATTTACACTGAAATATGTCCAAAAAAAAAAAAAAAAGCAGATGGATTCATGGATAGTTAAAGAAATTCATAAATTGATTAATATGGTGTTAATAAAAGTTATAGTAAAATTGTAATTGTAGAATCTGGCTGGTGGATATATATGTATTCACTATAAATTTATTTCAACTTTTTATGTATTTGAAAATGTATAATAAAAAATTGTGTGTATTTTAATGATACATTTTGGTTTTAAAAGACATGTCAGCAGGAGTAATTTATTATATATCATTCATTTACACTGGAATTTTAAAACGTCTATCTTTTAGGGGAAAAGTAAAAAATCTGCATTAATTTCTGCTATCAGTTGCCACAGAAAACCAACTTTGTGAGAGACTACACATAAACCCAGCACACTGTTCTCAACCTTCAGTTTGGGAAGAAGCAACAAACTCTGGTTTTCAAGTCCTGAAACAAAATGCATCAAGTATCCTAAGTATCAGGTGTGAATCTTGCTTTTCCTGATGCCGTTTGAATGAAACTTCTCTAACAAACAAAATAGCATCAGAAAAGTACAGAATTTTATAAACAGAAATAACAGTAGAAATAGAAATGTATACCATTAAAATCAGATTCTCTTGTTGACTTGTGTTAAGGTTTGGGTAGGGACCCTCCATCTGGGCCCCTAACTCCTTCCCCCACTGTGGCTTCTAATGAAATCACAGTAATTATCAAGAGTTCTCTACATCACACATAGAAATTACAGATCCAGTTTTATTCCCTTGTATTTTAAACAGAACACCAAGGCTCAGAGAAGCAAAGTGACTCACCAAGTTCACAAAATGTAGTTCTCTAATTGCCAGTTGAACTTTCAATTAAAATAATAATTCACACTAATATGGTAACATAGAACAGTTGCTTGTGGGATTCAATTTTCACTTCTTTCTTGCAATTATTGGTAGACTAGAAAACATACAGTAGCTTTTCTTCTTCTATTTCCTGAATAACTTAATAATTTTGAATAAGTTTAGAATAAATTAAGAATAAAAGGTACTCTTTCCTTGTGTTGTACCTGTGAAACAGTTTCAGTGAATTTGCTTAGATGATGCCAATTCCTCAGTATTGCTTTTAATCATTTTTTTTTTTTTTTTTTTTGAGATGAAGTCCTGCTCTATCACAATCACACAGGCTGGAGTGCAGTGGCACAACCTTGGCTTACTGCAACCTCTTCCTCCTAGGTTCAAACGATTCCCCTGCCTCAGCCTTCAGAGTAGCTGGGATTACAGGCGCTCACCATCACACCCAGCTAATTTTTGTATTTTTAGTAGACACAGGTTTCACCATGTTGGCCAGGCTGGTCTCGAGTTCCTGACCTCAAGTAATCTGGCCACCTCAGTCTTCCAAAGTGCTGGGATTACAGGTGTGAGCCACCACATCTGGCCTAATAATATTTTCAAATACGTTATTTCTTCATGCCTAATTAAGTCCTCATATATGTTAGTCCCTCAAAAGTTATTGTAAAAAGAAAATGGTCTCAAATATCTAAGGCTCAGCTCAGCTCTCGTCTTCTCAAACTGAATAACTGCTAACATATTAAAGGGCTACTTTTACTTCATCTAGTTGCTTCTTAATCATTATCAGTTACTTAATATGATAGGACAAGAGTACTGCCATCTTCACAACACCCCACCGTCTTAAGCTTTACATTTCTATTTGGCCACCTAGCCAAAATGGCAAATGTTAGCCCTTTCCATAGCTTCAACAGAGCATAAGGGTCCTAATCCTCATAGAACAGCCAGCACTTTCCTAACCCCTGTCTAATAGAATCTTGCTTCAAAGCACACTTCTCCACTGGGCCCTTTAAAAAAACATCAGGTTGTAAGAGAAGCTTGCTCCTGACCTTGCTGGCCAGAAGCCCTTCTCAGGTTTACTCGCAATTAGCCTGTCTCAACTGTAGAGCCACCTTCTTCCCTCTTCTTCCCTCTTCTTCCCTCTTCTTCCCTCTTCTTCCCTCTTCTTCCCTCTTCTTCCCTCTTCTTGTCTATCTCAACATAATATGCATAAAGACTTGAAATTTCAGCTATCAAATAGAAATGTAGCAACGTAAGGGTTAATTTGAAAACCTTGAGAACACACTGTACAGATACCAACACATTTCTACCTAAGCAACCGAGCTATCTGCCTTTATCTTTCTGTTAGGGAAAATGCTGGCAATTATATATGATGGAACAGCCTTTTGGTATTTCTACTCTTCTATTATAATTATTGAAGCTTCAGCTTTGAAATCTGAAGGGAATGGTCTTAATTTTGAGCTTAGAAAGACACAGAACCAAGTCTTTTCTATTGTGAATAGTGCCGCAATAAACATACGTGTGCATGTGTCTTTATAGCAGCATGATTTATAATCCTTTGGGTATATACC
>NW_012104698.1:6840475-6868693 GCF_000951045.1 Mandrillus leucophaeus | reverse complement strand
GGGGAGGGGGGAGGGGGGAGGGATTGCATTGGGTGTTATACCTGATGTAAATGACGAGTTGATGGGTGCTGACGAGTTGATGGTTGCAGCACAGCAACATGGCACAAGTATACATATGTAACAAACCTGCACGTTATGCACATGTACCCTAGAACTTAAAGTATAATAATAAAAAATTAAATAAATAAATAAATAAAAAGAAAAACACAGAACCTCACTTTAGCATATATTCACCCTATTTTGAGAAATTGCCCAATAGATTAAAAAAGAGAATGAGTGTTTTTTTGTTGTTGAGGTTGTTTTGGTTTTTTGTTTTTTTTTTTTTTTTTTTTTTTTGAGATAGAGTCTCACTGTGTCACCAGGCTGGAGTTCAGTGGTGTGATCTTGGCTCACATCAACCTCCAATTCCCTGGTTCAAGTGGTTCTCCTGTCTCAGCCTCCTGAGTAGCTGGGATTATAGGCCTGTGCCACCACGCCCAGCAGATTTTTGTATTTTTTAGTAGAGACGGGGTTTCACTGTGTTTCCCGGGATGGTCTTGATCTCCTGACCTTCTGACCTTGTGATCCTCCCACCTTGGCCTCCCAAAGTGCTGAAATTACAGGCGTGAGCCACCACACCTGGCCATGAGTGTTCTAATGTACATGTTTCTATACAAGTATTCTGAAACTTTAGCTTCTATCTAAAACACCCAGAGGGTTTGATAAATCACAGATTCCTGGGTCCCAACCTTAGAACTTATTCGATAGTGCTGACTAAGAATTTAAGAGCAGGAATTTGCATTTCTACCAAGTTCCTCTGGGGAGGTCCCTGTGATCAATACACTTGAGAACTATTGCTTCACACTAATCACTCTGTGAGATAGATTTGAGTCATTAGATTCTCTTAAAGAGAATTCCAGAAGATTTAATGAAGTTCAAGGTTATAGAATTTTTTTTCTCTATTATGCTCCATGCTCAAGTTACATGAATAGAAAAAAAATAGAGCAAAATGTGTAGAATATATGAATGTCCATTTATAGAGATTCTATTTGATATTTGAATCCCAAAACATTTGATAACACTGAGATCTAATTATTTTCACTGATTTTTTTCCAATTTTTAAAACATTTTAAACAACGTACAATTTGGGTGTTTTTGGTTTTTATTTTCTTCCCTCTTTCCTTCCTATAAAATAATTAAATACATAGGGTTTTTTTTTTTTAAATTTTTGTGTTTTGTTTTAATATTCAGACCAAAGCTGAATCCCATTTACAGGGGTGTAGCACAGGAATATAGCTTGTAGGTGCTGGAAGTTGGATATTATTACAATGTACATTCATATCCTTACTTGTGAGATTTAACACCTTCACAATGCCAATGGGAAAGCACTGAACAACTAATGAGTTACATACATATGGAAACATGCCACAGTACTAGTTGCCCTGAAATGGAATAAACACCATAAATGGGGCTTCAAATTAGATGTTTTGAAAAGCGTAATCTTATATAAAACCCTCCATGTCATTTCACTTTGCTTGTGACTTGGAAACAGGCGAGCACAGAAATGTGAGGAGGTGGGAAATGTAGAGATGAATTTCTCCCATCATCTTCCACCCCACACTGTAAGTCTATTTTAGTGAGTTTGCTTCCTTTGGAAATGTAAACGAAGAGCTGGTGAGGCTTGGCAAACAGTATAATTTTCATTTGTTTCTTTCTTGCTAAAAGTTCACAAGAATAAATATATAGTTTAAGTCTTTTTTATGAGACGGAGTCTCACTCTGTTGCCCAAAGCTAGAGTGCAGTGGTATGATCTTGGCTCACTGCAACCTCCGCCTGCCACGTTCAAGCAATTCTCCTGCCTCAGCCTCCCACACAGCTGAGGTTACAGGCACCTGCCACCACGTCCAGTTAATTTTTGTACATTTAGTAGAGACAGGGTTTCACCATGTTGGACAGGCTGGTCTTGAACTCCTGACCTCAGGTGATCCACCCACCTCGGCCTCCCAAAATGCTGGGATTATAGGCGTGAGCCACTACACCTGGCCACTTAAGTCTTTTTTCAAAAGAGCTGGGATAAAATATAAATAAATATATGTGCGTGTGTGTGTGTGCATGATGTACATGCATTATATAATGTGTGTATATGTGTATATAAAATAATACCATCTTTGCAGTAACAAGTGTTTTCTTGTTGACCCTGAATATCAGTTTTCTCATCTGTAAAAAGGATATGGGAGTGGATTAAATAATTTCTATCTCTTGCATAAAATATTTTAAATTTGTTTAATACTTTCCTCTTAAAGCATGGCAAATGATGGTAAATAAGATACTGGGAACCCATTTAGTCAGTTTGTTGAGGACGGTACTGAACCCATCTGCACATATTTATTTCAGGTACAGAGCAGTAGCCCCTCACATGTGTGGTTGTTATGCACCTTATTTCCATGATGGCTGTCTAGCAAATAAAGGCTTGTGATTTTTTTTTCTTCCCCAGATGTGACTTACAAAAACATTTTTCCACTACATGTTTCTGGAAAAAAAAAAGTGCTATTCTTCACAATAATGTACAAGTGCCTGAAACAATGGAGAATGCTTCTCTATTCTGACACAGTGTGCTCTCATCTTTTGGCAAAAATCCTACATTCTTGGTACTACTCAATTCATTTTAGCCACGGCTGTACTGCTTTTATTTTTTTACTGATGATCCACAACCTTAAAAAAATGTAGAAGAATTGGAACTAAAATACTTGGCATGTTATGTGAAAACAACTGATGAATGTGACTTTGGTATTCAGTTAGAATTCTAAATTTTAATATATGTTCCTGAAATTTATTAGTTATATCCATAGCAGGATCAGATTCTTGCATGTTGTGGCATTATTTTACTTATTAATTTTTGCTCTTGAAAAATAAAGAATCACGTTTTTCAGCGTCCAACTTTACAAATCCCTGATGAGGTCAGTGCTTTGTAAAGTAGAAGGCAATTTTATACACTCTAAATGAACAATTAGCATAAATTCATCTTTCTTGCATAGGATGAATTCTCCATTTAGAGCACCATGGTTTATTTTAACATCTTCTGCACACTTCAATAGCTTGAAGAATTCTGCATGCTATTATCCCAAAATGATTTTTGGTTTTCAAATTGCTAAACTTAATAAGATGGGCTTTCTTCATCTCCTGTATTACCATATCACACCTAATGAAATAAGATTCAACCAATCAAATTCTTGGATGACTGACCTTTATTAACTGTAATTCAGAAACATGATTTCAGAAAGCTCTATCTTATAATGCAAAAAAAAAAAAAAAATTACACAAGTAAGATTGCCTCTCATTGGCGAAGGAAATAAAAGGTCCTCTGGAGACCAGTCAAAATTAAGCTTCAAAATATGACAGAATGATAGAGAAACAATGTGTATCCTTCCATAAGATGACATTAATTCAGCTACTTTAATTATATGGCTTTATGTCTATTGTGTTTTCTTTATTAACCTTGGGTAATGTCAATGTATGCTTGAAAATCGTGATAAAGTGTTTATTATATTGACTCTATTCAGTCTTTTGCAAGGAAATACACTTTCTTCTAAAGATATTTCTTTCAAGACACAATACACGATGTCACCATTCTTTCATCAAGCATGTTTGAATTGTATTGTGTATAAGTTACTATATGGGTGTATAGGGAACGCATTCAAAGCTCTTTACCAGTCACCTTCTTTTTGTGAAGGACTAATATGAGCACTGGAGGTACAGAGAACCAGTCTGTACTCTCAAGAATATACAGTCCAGGTTGAGAAAGAAATTGCCATGTTGTGCTTTAAATGGTAAGACAGAATAAATCATTGTTTGTAAGCGGGGACATTCTCAGGTTGCAGTGTACTTTCTTCTCTTGTTCTGGGCCACCGTGACACTGCTGTACACCCTATTCTTCTTCCCCACTTGCATTCTGAGTGAGTAGTTTTTTTGTTTGTTTGTTTGGTTTTGCTTTTAAGCCAAAGATTCCCTAACATTAGCTAGTTAAAAATCGCAGACCTTTTTGGTTAGTTTTAGGGATTTTATTATAAATTGCTACACAGATAAAGATCAAACACAAAAATTTTAAATATGGAATATTGCTAATGTTTTGTGACTTTTAAATTATGTATAATCGTAGGCATTTATCAACGAATAGGAATACAAATCTGGCACGTATCCTGTCCCAAAAGTAAATTTTTAGGTGAGACAAAGTGTCAATATAAATAAATTAGGTGTATCAGTTAGGGATCTAGCAAGAAATGGATGATACACTCAGACTGAGTAATTGAAAAACAGTTTGTAAGAAGTTATTTAAATAGGTGTACAGGGATGTCCCCTTCTAAGAAGATAGACTAGACATACATTTCCTTATTCTTTTCTCTAAGATAACTAATAACCTTGGGCATTAAACCTAAAACAAGCATAAGAAGCCTCGAGAAGGCAAAAAGAAGGCGGCTCACGAACTACAGAACTTGGGACTAAAGGAACAGCACAGTGGTGAGTTCCTTTGGTTTTCTCCTTGCCTCATATATTCCCATACTTAGAGGAGAAGAAGCCAGCAAATCAGAAATGCCAATCAGCACAGAAGAAAAAATACTATAATAAAAGCCTGCTCTTCTAGCCAAAGGACCAAGAAAAGAGTAGCTTAGCAAAACAATATTTACATAATAACTGGTTTACTTTAGCCAAACAGCAAAGGAAAAGCTGTGGCCCCACCCTTGTTCACACCAGAAGAGGCCCAGCGGAGAAACTAGACATCTGTCTTGTTAGGCTGTAGTGAGGTTTCATAGTCCTACTGCTGGAGTGGGCATCAGAAAAGCCATGTAGACAGCAGAGACTCCAATCCCCATCTGACTGATGTTGAAACCCATACCCACACACCATGTGGGTATGTCAGAGGAAGCCTAGTGATGAATGTGTGTGGGTTTCCTAAATACCAGTTGGGGGTGAAAGTCCTGGCTGCTTACATGCCTTTCTGACACTATCCTCGGTAGCAGAGTTAGATGCCTGTTTCAGTTTGGCATGGATAAAACTCTAGGTTCCTGAGAACTTTCACTACTGCACAGTGCTAACAAGGCAGTACTCTCCCACCTTACCACTGGTGTCAGTAGAGATTACATGGGTACGAGTAAATAAAGTACTTTTACCTTTTTCCAGCCAAAAAGTTATCAATGGGAATCCAGATGGCATACCCCCAACCCAATGGTAATGGGGAACAGCCTCTACAGTATCAATAGAGGCTGACTGGGAAACCTGGAATTCTACCCCACCTGATAGTATATGAGGAGACAACCACCCTTTCTTTGCTAGAGCTGTGTCAGGAGAAGCCAGTTAAAGTTTAAATAAAACCCAGAATCTCATAAGACCCCAAATTTTCAGATTTCAATTAAACACCACGCTTCATACCAGGAATCAGAAGGCCTTTGAGAAAGAAAATCAATAGATGCCAACACTAAAGTAATAGAAATGTTAGAACTACCTAACAAAGATTTTAAAGTGGCATACTTAAAAGCAAAATGCTTCAAAAAGCAAGTGGCAAAGTGCATGAAAATTTTTTTAAAAAAAGATAATTGCAGCAAGCAAATGAAAGGTTTTGGCAAAGAAATAGAAATTATAAAAAATAAAAAAGGAAATTTTAAAACTGATTAATATGGTAACCAAAACAAAACAAAATAGTGAATGGGCACAGCATAAGAATGGAGAGGGCAAAAGAAGGAATCAATAAACTGAAAGAACAAAGAAATTAAACAATCTCAACAATAGAGAGACTAAAGACAACAAAAAAGACTAGAGCATTAAAGATCTGTGAGACTAATATGTAACATTTGTGTCAACAGAGTATTTAGATAGAAGGCAAGAGTCTTTAGATAGGAGAAAGAGCTGAAAAGTACTCCAAATTATAATATCTGATACCTTTTTAAATTTGGTAGAAGACATAAACCTATAAATTCTGAAAACTGAGCAAATCCCAGTTATGATAAACTCAAATGTACTCCGAGGCACAACAGAATCAATCTCTGAAAATCAAAAGACAAAGAAAAACTTGAAAGAAAAGAGAAATAACACCTTATAGGGCAAAAATAATGAAATGGCAGAGGATTTATTACTAGCAATAATAAAGCCACAACAAGATAAAAGTGGCAAAATGATTTTCAAATGCTGAAAGAAGACTATAATCCAGAATCCCATATCCAGTAAAAATATCCTTCAGGAATGAAGAGAGAAAACAAGACATTTTCAAATGTAGAAAAACCAGGAGAATTTATTACCAGCAAATCTATTCTATAACAATGGGTAAGTTCAGTTTTATAAAGAGAAGAAAATGACTGTATTAGCCTGTTCTCACACTGCTAATAAAGACATACCTGAGACTGAGTAATTTATAAAGGAAAGAGTTTTAATTAATTCACAGTTCCACATGACTGGGGAGGTCTCACAATCATGGCGGAAGGCAAATGAGGAGCAAAGTCACATCTTACATGGCAGCAGGCAAGAGCACTTGTGCAGGGAATTCCCATTTATAAAACCATCAGATCTTGTGAGACTGATTCACTACCATGAGAACAGTGTGGGGGAAATCACGTCCATATTCAGTTACCTCCACCTGGCCCCACCCTTGACACATGGGGATTAATACAGTTCAAGGTGAGATTTTGGTGGGCACACAGCCAAACTATATCAATGACAAAAGGAGGAATTCTGAATATCAAGAAAGAATTAAGATCTTGATAAGCAAAATATGGACAATGCATTAAGGCATTAGACTATTTTTCCTTAAAATTTCTATGTGTGATAATTGAACCAAATATTACAGTACTTTTGATGTGGTTTTAAAGGTATGCATAGAAAATACTTAAGGCAATTACATTATAAATGATGGAGAATAAAGGCACATAAATGTAGGTAATTTTTCTGTGTCAGGTGTC
Organism: Mandrillus leucophaeus; assembly: GCF_000951045.1. Classification (NCBI taxonomy): domain Eukaryota; kingdom Metazoa; phylum Chordata; class Mammalia; order Primates; family Cercopithecidae; genus Mandrillus; species Mandrillus leucophaeus. The sequence goes on along the minus strand of NW_012104698.1, from coordinate 6,861,770 downwards.
AAGATACAAAATCAAGGTACAAAAATCAATAGCATTCCTATACACCAGTGGTGTCCAAGCTCACAGCCAAATCGAGAATGCAATCTTATTTTCAAAAGCTACAAAAAGGATAAAATACCTAGGAATACAGTTTACCAAGGAAGTGAAAGATCTCTACAATGAGAATTACAAGAAACTGTTGAATCAGAGATGACACAAACAAATGGAAAAACATTCCATGCTCATGGATAGGAATCAGTATTGTTAAAATGGCCATACTGCCCAAAGCAACTTACAGATTCAATGCTATTCCTATGAAACTACTATGGTCATTTTATACATAATTAGAAAAAACGATTCTAACATTCGTATGGAACCAAAAAAGAGCCCAAATTGTCAAAGCAGTCCTAAGCCTAAAGAACAAGGCTGGGGGCATCAAAATACCCAACTTCAAACTACTATTAATACCAGGCTACAGTGACCAAACAGCATGGTAGTGTTACAAAAAGAGACACACAGACAAACAGAACAGGATAGAGAACCCAGAAGTAAATCCATGTACCTACAATCACCTGATCTTCAACAGTAACAAGCAATAGGGTAAGAACTCCCTTTTCAATAAATGGTGCTGGAATAACTGGCTAGCCATATGCAGAAGAGTGAAACTGGACCCCTTCCTTTCACTATATACAAAAATTAACTCAAGATGGATTGAAGAACTGCATATAAGACCTATAACAATAAAAACCCTAGAAGAAAACCTAGTAAATAATAATCTAGGCATTGGCTTTGGCAAGGAATTTATGACTAAGTCCCCAAAGGCAATTGTGACAAAAACCAAAAATTGACAAGTGGGACCCAGTCAAACTGGTGTCATGTTAGCAGTCAAAAAGTTTCAGATTCTGGAGCATTTCACATTTCAGATTTTCAAATTAGAAATGTTTAACCTGTACTGAATAATCTATGGCTCAAATAGGAAGTCTCAAAAAATTTTTAAAATACATGAAACAATAAAAATGAATGTGATATATCAAAATTTGTGGAACTGTATAAAGCAGTGCTGAGAGGAAAATGTGTAGACAAAATGTATACATTACAAATAAGAAAAGTTTTAAATAAACTCCCATATCAAGAACCTAGAAGAAAATAAACCCTAGCAAACAGAAAGAATGAAATTAATAAAGAAAAAAGACAATAAAATGGACAGCAAGAATGATAGAGAAAAATCAATGAAACAAACAGCTAGATCTTTAAAAGCTTAATAAAATTGAAAAATTTTTAACAAGAGTGATTTAAAAAAGAGTAGACACATAACTAGGAATGAAACAGAACACATTACAGACTTTGCAGACATTAAAAGAAGGAAAATACTATGAGTTTCAAACTTGGCAATTTGAATAAGATGGGCTAATTTCTCGAACAAAACAAACAAAATATCATAAGCTACCACAATTCACTCAACGTGAAACAAATATTCTGAATAGTCCCCTATTAAAGAGATGTAATTCATAATTTTAAAACTTGATAAAAAACATTAAATAGTACAGCTAATATTTTTTTCAGTGGTGAGATTCTTAATGCTTTCCCACTAAAATTAGAAACAATGCAAGGATGTTTGCTATTGCTGTTTTAATTCAGCCCAGAGCTAAAAGCTATAAACAGGCCAATAAGGCAAGAAATAAAAGACATACAGAAATGAAATAAGGAAATAAATCTGTCTGTATCGCAGATCACATAGTTGTCTACATAGGTAGTTCCAAGAATTTAGGACTAATAAATGCACTCAGTAAGAGGCAATTTAAAAATAAAACTCCCAGAACTAATAAATGGGCTCAGCAAGGTCACAGGATATAAGAAAGCAAAAATCAATTGTATTCATATATACTAGTAATTAACATGGAAACATATTTAAAAATATAGCATGATTCACATTATTTCAAAAAATAGGTATAAATTTAACAAGACATGTTCAGGACTTGTATGCTTCAAACAATAAAGCGTAAAACTTTGGTGAAAAGTTATAAGTAAAGGTCTAAACAAATTAAAAAGTGTACAATATTTATAGATTGTAAGTCTCCATAATAGAGATGTCAGTTGTTCCCAAACTGATGTGTAGATTTATGCAAATTCTCCTAAAATGCCAGCAAATTTGTTTGTTTATATAGGCAGGATTATTCTAAAATTATACAAAATTTGAAGGAACTAGAATAGGTTAAAAAAGCTGTGAAAAATAATAAAAAGATAAATTGTTCTACTAAATTTCAGACTTCTTATATAGCAACAGTAATCAAGACCATTTGATTTTCATGGGGGAATAATAAATGTATATATCAATGGAAGCCAGAAATAGACACACACGAAAGTGCCCATGTGATTGCAAAAGCAATAGAATGAAAAAATAGTCTTTGTAACCAATGGTGCTAGGCACACACATATACACACACACAATTCTCAACCTAACTCTCATACCTAATACATATATTAACTCAAAATAGATTAGAGATTTAATGTAAAATATAAAAGTATAAAACTTTTGGAACACAAAAAATTGTGGAAGCAATCCATATGCCTATCAATACGTGAATATTTAAACAAACTCTGGTTTATCTCATGGACTACTACTGGGTAATAAAAAGGAACAAGCTATTGATACATATAACATGGATGAATCTCCAGATAATTATGATGAATAAAAAAGTCAATCCTGACAGATTAGGTACCATAAATTTCCATTTATATAACATTCTTAAATCACAAAAATATACAGATGGGAACATAGTATTAGTTGCCAGGGATTAAGGAAGGCATGAGGCAGGAAGGAAGTGGTTGCGGCTTTAAAAAGACAACATGAGGAATTCTTGTGGTGGTGGAAATGTTCTTTGACTCGAATGTATCATTGTCAACAACCTGGTTATAATATTGTACTATAGAAAGATGTTATCGTTGGGTGAACCTGGATAACATCACAAATCTTTGTACTATATCCTAAAACTACATGTGTATTTACAGTTCTCTCAAAATGAAAATGTCCAATAGAAAATTAATTTATGATGAAAAAACAAAACAAAATAAAAAATAATATCCTAGTGAATAACTCAAAACTAGTGAGAACAGAGAGCTTGCTATGTGTCCATTCTATGCCCCTAGGCTCAAAACAAAGAAGGAGTTATTCAAACCAAGAGAACTGTATTAAAAAGTCTACACCATAATTAGTATGGCTCAATGAAAGAATATTTCAGGGAGGGAAATGGGAAAATACAGATTCCAGCTTCCCTTTGCTCCCATCCAGTGATATGTGGACAGAATATCCTAGTGGGTGCAACAAATTGAAATATAAAAGGAAAATGAGTCTATTGTACTACACTGGGACAGAGAAGCAGGGGGTGTGTAAGCTCAAATAGACTTTGGAAAATCTTGATGCTTTCATTCCAGGAAAAATTTGTTCAGAGATATGCTTTTTGAAATTATTGTCCACAGGTCTTGGATATACTCATTAGAATGTGTAGCTTTTAGGTGCACATAGCAAAACTCAATTCTTTACCTGAAAATGGGAAATATTCATTTCAGTCTCCAACATTGTAATGGATATTAGATGAGAAAATAAAATAAAAACTTTTAAAATATCACCTGGAGCAACAAAAATTACCTAATTTTTTTCTTTCATAACCTGTTCCCTTGAGTCTCTTCTCATCCTTTGTCTCTTGCTTACACATAAGTTAAGATAGTGAAAATTAATGTATTTTATTCTACCTTCATGTTTATTTTTGCATAGTCTCTTCTAGACCTTGTTTAAAGGCATCTATGGTGGTACATAGTGACGGGTATATTGTTTACAGAGGCTGGTGCCCATATAAATAACAGATATTCTGAAGAGAAGAGAGATTGACTGTTCAGACTGACTCTTGGTGGGTAGCAACTCAAGCATTATGGAGTTCAAGGCCTGGATTTAATTCTGCAAGGAAAACAAAATTCCACCCTACTGGTTACGCACTAAAGTGGAACCTCATATAAATGTAACAAGCAGAGAGTGAAAAAAATGGTCTATACATGAGAGGCAGAGGCCCCAAGACACTAAGGTGTCAAGAAATGAAAGGAAGAGTAATATTCAAGACGGAAAGCATAATTAACTGTCTGAGATTCAAAGGTTAGAGACCAAGAAAATGACCATTGAATGCACTGAAAAAAATATTGATGGCCTGGCTGGGTGTGGTGGCTCATGCCTGTAATCCCAACACTTTGGGAGGCCAAGCCGGGGGGATCGGAAGCTCAGGAGATCAAGACCATCGTGGCTAACACAGTGAAACCCCGTCTTTACTAAAAAATACAAAAATTTAACCGGGTGTGGTGGCGGGCGCCTGTAGTCCTAGCTACTTGGGAGGCTGAGGCAGGAGAATGGCTTGAAGTCGAGAAGTGGAGCTTGCAGTGAGCGGAGATTGCGCCACTACACTCTGGCCCTGTCTCTTATACACATCTAGATGTGTATAAGAGACAGGTATATATATGTGTGTGTGTATATATATATATATATATATATATATATATATGCGCGCACACACACACACACATATATATATATATATATATACACGCGCACACACACACACACATATATACATATATATATATATATATATATATGCGCGCACACACACACAAATATATACATATATATTGATGGCCTGCCAGGAGGTAATTGAGTTAGAGGTTACATGAGATTATATAAGAATCAATGAGATTTATATCTCTTAAAGAAATAAACAGCTTAATGTGTATATTTGCTGTATCATTATTGATCATGATGATCATAATAATAATGATGATGTTTTCTATATGAAAGTAAGTGTAGTACCGTTTGTTCATTCTTAGAGCCCATAACTTATCCTCTGATTTTTGGTTTATATTGTCACTTGTTACTATGATAACTTAGGGAATACCAGTTTTTAAGAACACACCCTGAGAATTGGGATTCTCCACACATAAATATGAAATTTTTCCAGTTTTTAAATATTTTCTCTTAAAAGCATTTCTGTCAATATTTCTGTCATGCTATATAAGCAAATGACAATTAGAGCTGTTCTCTAGACTCTTATTAGTCCAGTTCCACTTTGAGGAATTGTATTTATAGTTGGTGGAGGGGTTGGATATTTTCAAGAACTTTTAAAGCATGTATGTGAACATTTGGTGTACAAGGTTCTTTAATAAATTAAGCCTAAGAAAAAAATCAAATGGAGTCACAATTATGTGGAAGTCTAGTGGATTTGGGATAAATGATCCATCTTACTACTTTTATACTTTTTATACATTTGTATATGGTATCAATGTATTCATTAACTTATTCAACTATTCACTAAATTGTCATCACTATGGGCAAGCGCTCCCTTGGGATTTAGGGGGAAGCTACTTAATTGAGCTTATACTTCTGAGAGAGAGAACATTACACATTTCTAATGTAGCGATAAATGCTATGAAGATGAAGTAAGGGAAAGGTCTACATAGAATAGTGCAAGCAATTTAAAGAGACTATTTAGATTGGCTGCTGAGGAAGAGCCCCTTACAGGAGCTGGCATTTCTCTGTATATATGAATGAATGGAGGGAGCATATAAAGCTATCTGAAGAGGGAAATATTGTAGGCAGAGGAAGTAGTGAGTACAAAGCCTCTGATAAAGACATGTGGTATTTCCAGAAGTAGAAATACAATGAGTATGGCTAGAGCTGAATAGGAGAGCAGGAGAGTTTCAAGTGATACAGTCTCAGTGATACAGTTAGAGGATTTATTATATTTGACTTAGTCAGCCACATAGGGAATTTTAGTCTTATTCTGAATGTGATGAGAAGACACTGGAGTTTTTTGAAAAGGTAAGAAACATTGGATTCACATTTAATGGATTCACCCTGGCTGCTGAATGGAGAATACACTGTAGAATAGCAAGAGAAGAACCAGAGAAACCAATTAGGCTATTGAATAGTTCAGGTAGGAGGCTATAGTGGATTAGACCAGGATTCAGACTTGAAGGCTATGCGTAGATATTCTCTTCTGTACATGGTTTGAAGTATGAATCCACATGATTTTCTGACTGATTAGATGGTTGTACAAAGAAAAGAGACAAATCATAATAGGGTTTTTGGCCTGAACAATGGAAGGAAAGGCAATGCCAGTATTTAGCTATTACTTGAAATACATGGTTTTTGTTTTAGCATCACAGTGGGTGATAATCATCTCTGAAAATCAAAATCATGTTTTGATTCTGAAAGACTGGAATGTATATGCCAAAATTTCTACATTATACATATGGGCAAAAATCCATACATTATGAGAAATGAATTCAGTTTATCAATATGGAGTTTCACTTTTTGTTAACTTTTGAGTTTGGGTTGATGCCTAAAGTCATACGCTTAAAAGATCCTATTTTAGATTCAATAGTGCAAGAGTTCATGATAGTATTTTAAGATCTTTAAAAAAATAAAAAAAGAAATTCCAAAATCTATTATCTTTTTATACTGCTTAATAATTATGACTATGACTCACTCAAATCAACCTTTCAAGTAACTTGTCATAAAATAAAGGACAAGTCACAGGTACATTAATAAGAAGTTAGTAAAGAGAATAAATGCATTATCCTGTAGCTTTCACTTAAGTTTAGAACCCTCCAAACTAATCATTAAAGTTAATTTCTGATAACATGTCCTAAAATTGCTCTTTCAAATTAATTTTCACCTTATACTTCATATTAAATTCTAAAAATCCTTTTATGATGTGTATTAAATGGTTATAGCAATTCCATTCCAGGTTTTCATTCAAAAATCGGAAAGATGAGATGTGGTAATTTACATATGGCCATATAATTATCCTGGCACAGAGATTCAGAAAAGACAGATTCCAACTCAGTGTACAATGACACAGAAATGGAAAGAAATGACACACCACGTAGCTTTAATAATCACTTCATTATCAATTAGTGTCATGAATAAATTACCTTCTTAAGTGAGAAATTATAGACAGCCTTACATAGCCAAACAAATCTGGCAGTGGATGTCTTCTGCAAATAAAGTGGAAATACTGTATTTAGTTAGCTTCAATTTTAGGAGCTGTTATGAAAATAGGATTAAAAAAAAAAGACAGTTGAGTATAAAAACATGTATCTGGCATGTATAACGACACACCTACCAAGGCACCTGGTGTTAGCCCCAGGGAAATACCTTAAACATTCCTTGATTACATTCCAAAGTCTTTCCAGAAAGCTTAATTTGAAGATTAAACTTGTTTGCCTGAAATGGTTGAACAGAAGGATGGAAGACTGGAAAATATAGAGCATGTTTATCAGGCTCAGGTTGTATCTTGATGGCCCATTCTGATGATATATGAGTTTAAAAAAAAAACTACAAAATGAAAATAATCACAGAAAGTAGCTACAACTTTATTGTAAGGCATCTGTGAGTTAATACATATCACACATTTAGATATTAATTTTCCCAATTATGCCTTTATGTTGCATTCATAAACAAGCACAGTTTTGAATACCATAGCAGTGTATATCACTCAGCACAATTAATAGCTTAGAGTCCTCTGTAATGTTCCTGTTTTAGTTCATGCCTTTTTCTTCTAGGGAATATTCCGAGGTTGCTCTAGGAAGTAATGATCTTTCCTCCTTCAGGACTAGTCCTTAATATGCAGAGCCATATAGTCTCCATGTCAAAAAGTGTTTTAATGGTTACACTGCGTGGCCTCCCTTTAGTAATTTCCCCTCTGTGATGCCTCTGCAAGTAATCACCGGGTCTCTACCCTTCTAGAGCAAGAGAACAGGTTCCATCTGATGTGGTAGTGGAAAAAGAGCACTGATCTAGCAAGCAGAAGTGGCTCTTCTCTTACAAAGTGATATGGTTTGGCTGTGTCCCCACCCAAATCTCATCTTGAATTATAGCTCCCAGAATTCCCACATGTCACGGGAGGGACTAATTGGGAGGTAATTGAATCATGGGGGTGAGTTTTTTTCCCATGTTGTTCTTATGATAGTGAATAAGTCTCATGAGATCTGATGGTTTTATCAAGGGGAGTTCCCCTGAGCAAGCTCTCCCTTGCCTGGTACAGTGTAAGATGTTTCTTGCTCTTCTACCATGATTGTGAGGCCTCCTCGGCCATGTGGAACTGTGAGTCAATTAAACCTCTTTCCTTTGTAAATTACCCCATCTCAGGTATGTCTTTATTAGCAGTGTGAGAACAGACTAATACACTAAGATTCCTAAGGTAGATCTCTTTATTACTCTAAACCTCTTCTTCATAACATTTGAGGAGACTTCAAAAAGTTCACAGAAAAATGGAAATAAATGATAATAATGAATAGTACAAACTTGATTTCTCAATGTAAGCTCCACCAAGGTCATGACACCTTTGTAAGCCACAACGTCAGCCATTTAGTTTAACCCTAAAGAACTGAGAGTTCTGGGAGTTTAACCATACCAATGAAGTCTTTTATAAATTATTAACTGAAAAAAAATGGGTTATCTTTACATTGAAAAAAATATTTTACCTTTTATTTTGGATTCAGGGATTATGTATTAGGTTTGTTACATGGGCATATTGTGTGATGCTGAGGTTTCTGGTACAGTTGGTCCCTTCACAAAGGTAGTGAGCAAGTACACAGTAAATAGTTTTTCAGCCCATGCCCTTTTCCCCTCTCCCCCGCAGTAGTCCCCAGGGTCTATTGTTCCCATCTTTATGTCCATGTGAGCTCAATGTTTACTTCTATTTATAAGTGAAAACACGTGATATTTGGTTTTCTGTTCCTGCATTAGATTGCTTAGGATAATGGCTTCCAACTGCATCCACGTTGCTGCAAAAACACATTTCATTCTTTTTTATAGCTGCATAGTGTTCCGTGGTATATATGTACCACACCTTCTTTATTCAATCCATAATTGATAGGCACCTAGGTCAATACCATGTCTTTGCTACTGTGAATAGCATTGTAATGAACATACAAGTTCACGTATGTTTTTGGTAGAATGATTTATTTTCCTTTGGGTATATACCCAGTAATGGGATTACTGAATTGAATGGTAGTGCTATTTTAAGTTTTCTGAGAAAACTCCAAACCCATTTCCACAGTAGCTGAACTAATTTGCGCTTCCACTAACAGTGTATAAGTGTTCCCTATTCTCCACAGGCTTACTATCATCCATTATTTTTTGATTTTTTAACAAATGGTGGTGGGATAACTGACTAGCCAGATGTAGAATATTGAAACTGGACCCTACCTTTCACCATATACAAAAATTCGCTCCAAAATAATCAAAAATTTAAATGCAAGACCTCCAACTATAAGAATCCTAGAAGAAAGCCTAGGAAATAACCTCGTCATCATCAGCTTTGTCAAATAATTTATTCTTAAGTTCCCAAAAGCAATTGCAACAAAACAAAAACTGACAAGTAGGACCTAATTAAACTAAAGAGCTTCTGCACAACAAAATAAATAATCAACACAGTAAAGAGACAGTCTAAAGAAAGGGGAGAAAATATTTGCACACTATGCATCCAACAAGTCTGATATCCAGAATCTACAAGAAACTGAAACAAATTAACAAAAAATAAATAATCCAATTAATAATAGACAAAAGGCAGGAATGGACGCTTTAAGAGACACAGTAGTGGCCAAGAAACATGAAAAAATGTTCAACATCACTAATCATTACAGAAATGCAAATGAAAACCACAATGAGATACCATCTTGCAGCAGTCAGACTGGCAATTATCAAAACGTCAAAAAATAACAGATGCCTTTAAAGACTTGTTAGGAAGCAAGAAGTAGCCAGAAAGAGCCAAATCGAAATTGTAAGATGGATGCCTAATGATTTCTCATCAAAACTGTAAAAAAATCACCTTTGTTTGATGAATGAACAGGAACATTGTTGTCGTAGTGAAGGACTCTGATGGAGCATTCCTGGGCACTTTTTTCCGGTAAATTTTTGCCTACATTTCTCAAAACACTCCCATTATAAGCAGATGCTTTCATATTTGGCCCTCCAGAAAGTCATTAAGAAAAATGCCTTGAGCATCCCCAAATTCATTGCCATAACCTTTGCTGTTGACCGGTCCACTTTTGCTTTGACTGAACCACTTCCATCTCTTGATAGTCATTGCTTTGATTATGCTTTAACTTCAGGATTGTACTGGTAAAGCCATGGTTTATCTCCTGTTCTAATTCTTCCAGGAAATGCTTCAGGATCTTGACCCCACTTGTTTGAAATTTCTATTGAAAGCTCTGCTCTTATCTGTAGTGGATCTGGGCACAAGAGTTTTGGTACCCATCCAGTGAAAAGTTTGCTCTACTCTAATTTTTTGGTTAGAATTGTGTAAGCTGAAACAATTGAGATGTCTATGCTGTTGGCCATTGTTTGTACTGTTAATAGTCTTCTTCAATTAAGGCATGAACAAGATGAATTCTTGTCTTCCAAATTGATGTAGATGGTCTGCTGCTGCAGGCTTCATCTTCAGTGTCATCTAATCCTTCTTAAAATGAGTTATCCATTTTAAACTGCTGATTTTTTGTGTCATTGTCCCCATAAACTTATGAAGCATCATTCCATTCACCATTTTCCACCCAGGCTTCCCCATAAATGTAAGTTCTCCAATATTTTATTTTATTTTATTTTATTTTATTTTATTATTTTATTTTATTTTATTTTATTTATTTTATTTATTTATTTTATTTATTTTATTATTTTATTTTATTTTATTTTATTATTTTATTTTATTTTATTTTATTTTAGACTGAATCTCGCTCTGTAACCCAGGCTGGAGTGCAGTGGCGCTATCTCGGCTCACTACAAACTCTGCCTCCCGGGTTCATGCCATTCTCCTGCCTCAGCCTCTAGAGTAGCTGGGACTACAGGTGCCTGTCACCACACCTGGCTAATTTTTTTTTTTTTTGTATTTTTAGTAGAGATGGGATTTCACCACGTTAGCCAGGATGGTCTCAATCTCCTGACCTTGTGATCCACCCGCCTCAGCCTCTCAAAGTGCTGGCATTACAGGCGTGAGCCACCGCGCCCAGCCCTGTTCTCCAATTTGAGTAAAATTTATGTTTCTCTGAAAGAGGCTCTTTTCAAACTAATATCTTATCCTTATTAGTGCCTCAAACTAGACCCTGTTCAGACATGTTATAACAAGTGTATACAACTTTATTTTGGTGCAAAAAATTTTGAAACTTATGCATAGTTTTATTATATGCGTTTTCCATGAACATTTTGAAGAACCCTTATATGCTTGTCTGTAGAAATGACCTCAAAATATTCCTTGAGTGCTATGATTCTGTTATCTTGAAGTATCTCATTTCATGTTTTATCCTCTGTTGTGCAGAGTTCTTTAAACATACACAATCAATAGTGGAAGAAATGACTTACTTTGATACAGCATTAGTGAGCTATTGTGCAATCAACAAAATGACCATACAAATACACATAACAATTTCAGAATAAAACGTTGAATTAGATTTTCAATGATATGTTACAAATATTTTTAAAAGACTTGTTATAGAAAAGATTATAAAAGATCATGCAAATGTGAACATGCTTATAGAGTGAACAATTATAAGAACTTTCCAAATTTTAAATGTATTTATGTAACTTACATATAGCCCTTAATAATGTAGTACAAGGAAATAGACATATTTTTATATTGAGCCAAAATAACCACCCTGCCACTTTCAATAGACTCCTCTCTTCCCTCTCATCACCCCGAGAGAATCTAGTCTCTGTAACATCACCTTTCCAGTAATTTAAAGGTAAATTGCATACTGGTCTATGTTTTATTTTTTTTTTTCCCCAAATGAAATCTCTGACTTCTTTGGTTATTTGTCTTAGGGCATTATGTTTAAACCAGCACCATTTTGTTTTATTTAATGTCCTTTTAAAAGTGAACAACAGTCTTCCTGTGGTCATCTGACAAACCCAGGGCTGTCATTATCCTAGTTCTAATGAGTATGCAATTTCTATCACTATAGCTGAAAATTAATTAGCGTTTGAAGTAACCACATCACATGGTTGACTAGATTTACTGTCATCCTTAGTCCTACATTTTTAAGCATGCATTGCTTCTCTGCTTTTTTCCCATCTCATATTTTACTTTATCAAAGTAATTATTTTGTATATATTTTGTACATATTTTTTCTATTTCTTCTTCCCAGTGGAGTCAACAACTTGACTAACTTTATATCCCCTACAAATGCAACGCAAATGGAAAATAAAAAAATGTTAAGCCACCGAAACAGAGGTTATCAAAATTTTGAATGAAAATGCATCAAATAAGTAATCTTTTATGCAGATTTTTAGGCTCAAGTTTAAGAGATTCTTAACAGTCTGATACATGTGGAGCCCTAGGAATTGCTTTTGAAGGCATTGCCAGGACCTTTTGAAGCAGGTGACTTAGGGATCCACTATCAAAAACTGTTATCGAAAACAACTATTTTCTGAGCTGTTCTCAGGCACTAATTATACTAGGTATTTAAATAGCTTTTAGATTTCACCAAAGATCCTGCTAAATAGATATTGCAGAAGAGCCTCTAAGTCCTGGAATTTTAGGACGAATCTTGCTCACTTAGTTTCTACTGCATACCTGAGCACAGAGAGGTCTGAAATATTTGATTGCATCAAATACTAAGGCTTTTGGTACCTATCTATGAGAATATACACATCTATCAGTATATCCATTTGTTCATTTGTCTAACATTTATTCATTGAGTGTGTATTATGTGCCAGGTACTATGCAAGTCTACGACATAAGATGAACTCTTCTTATTCATAAACAAACAAAACTAAACAAACAAGCATACAAAGCCACAGCTAGTCACCAGCCATTCTTAGACTTTATCACACTAAAGGCATAGAAATGTCCACTCTCGTTGTTCTTTGGGTATTATTATACGTTCTAAGCTTATTTCTGCTCTCCCAGTTCTGTCCTATATATTGTTTCCTTGTTGGCTCTTTCATTTTCAACAATCTCTTTAATTCAAGACTGCCTTCTCAGGGCTCTCTGTGTCATTTTTTAGGGTTCATATATTCAACAATGATCTATTTGGTCAGATACACCATGAATATCCGCGTGCTACAGATCAGGACACATGGGTGAAGAGGAGGTAGATACCTTGACCAATGTAGCAAAGATACTAAGTAGAAGAAAAGTATTAGAATGATGCTCTTACTTTCAACCCAGTCTATTTCCATTTCCTCATGCTGCTTTCAAAACTGCATGGTGCCTGGCACATTTTCACTTGACAGATGCTCGTGAGAAAAAATGATGCAATTTGATATGCCCCTGACAATACTAGGCAGTTTAGTGCTAAGACTTATTCCAAGTGAATATTGATGGCTCGATTCACTGTAAAAGGCATTGCATTTTGAAGTCCACACAATAAGATGCAGGTGATAAGAATCCAGAGAACTTGGAGTGAATGAGACAGAAATAAATAAGCATATAATATCCCTACAGGACCTAACCCTTTGCCTTACTCTCAATTGAGCCTAGCCTTTCATGCTCATTAAGCTATAGCCACACTAGCTTCCCTTGTATTCTAAGAACTTTGGCTATGCTCTTTTTCACCTCAACACTTGGAGGTACATTTGTCTCTACCTAAAATACTCTCAGCCCTCTTCATCAGATGGCTTCTTCTTGTCATTCAGGCCCCTAAACAAATTTCACCTTCTAATTGGCATCCTCTGTTGCCTACTATTGATTCCCTCTGTTGTTTCCTTTATAGCACTTTAGAATGTCTGAAATACGCTTTATTTATTTGGTTATTATCTGTCTCCCTCACTAGACTATGGATTGAGAAGTAGAAATTTTTTATTTATTTGCAAGTATAACTCTTTAAAAACAAAATCTGCTAAGCAATAAGCAATCAAATATATAGGTGAATGAATTAATGAATATGAAGCTGTTATATGCAAATAACTATGTGTGCTCAGAGACAGAATAAGGTGAAATGGAAGATCACTATATCCATTATCAGAAGTTGTATGTATGTTTCATTGAGATTGTTCTGAGTTATCACAGGATGAGGAAGACTTGCATAGTAATTATTAAATCCCATAATGGCTATTTACTTAATCTTTGATTAGAAAAATAAAATATACTTAAGGATACACTGTATTTCAAGAATATTCCTCCAAATAAGTAACTACTACATATTTCAGATATATTACAATTTTTCATTGTTCAATCTGAAAACACTTTTATTCTCACCTCTAAAAAATATGTCCCTGAATGGCATTATCTGTCACTATTATTCCTTCTAACAGATCTTTGTCATTGTTTTTTCCACTGGTTTCAACCACCAGGAGCAACTAGAAATGATGAATGGTAGAAGAAAATCTGGCTGCATTCTCTATAATTTCCTGAGTAGTAAAGTAAGGCACAATACTTTGTTTCTTTCTTCAACAAAATTGTTTCTTTCTTCTTTTTCAGTCCCTTTTCTTTTCTTCTTTCTTTTCTCTTTTCTCTTCCTCCCTTGCTTTCTCCCTTTTTCCACTTTATATTGACTTAGGATACTTTAAGCTTTAGAATGGGATGCATTTACAGAGTACAATATTAAAAATTTGCTCATGGTATTATGGCTTGCCTATTCAATAGGTTATTTATTTATTTATACATCATCCTCGGGAAATACCTCTCTTGGAAACACTGACTTTCCAATAGTGAGAAACACCATTCCATTTGGCTTTTTCTGCATATGGTTCGATAGAAATCCCTTTCAAATTTAGAAAGTCAATGCATTATTTTTTGGGAAATTCTCTTTGGAACTCTGGGGATTTGTTAAAATTGATTGGATTAAGTGCCAAGAAAAGAGAATATGATTTTCTACACATATGGTTCCTTCCTGCTTAAAAATACAGAACCGAGTGGGGACAATACATGTCACATTCTACAATCCTGCTTTCAGCTTTGAACGTAATTACCCATTTGGTCATGATCTTGGGTTGTTTATTACTCTTTCTCAGCCACGGTTTCTCCGCTTTATACTAATGAAAACACCTCAAGCCGGCTATTGAAAGGATTAAAGGGAATAAATAAGCATTACATGTACTAAAAACTTTTGTTTTTCCTTTTCAGAAAGGATCACATGGTTTGGAAATCATTAAAACACACACACACACACACACATGCACATAAAAACACCCCCCACAGGCCGGGTGCGGTGGCTCACGCCTATAATCCCAGCACTTTGGGAGGCCGAGGCTGGCGGATCACAAGGTCAGGAGATTGAGACCATCCTGGCTAACACGGTGAAACCCTGTCTCTACTAAAAATACAAAAACAATTAGCTGGGTGTGGTGGCGGGTGCCTGTGGTCCCGACTACTCGGGAGGCTGAGGCAGGAGAATAGCGTGAACCCAGGAGGTGGAGCTTGCAGTGAGCCAAGATCATGCCACTGCACTCCTGCCTGGGCGTCAGAGTGAGACTCCGTCTCAAAAAAAAAAACAAAACAAAAAACAAAACACCTGCCACATACATACACGCACATAAATATACACACAAGAAATGCAATTTGTTTAACAGTAACTCTTTGAAAATAAGTCTTCCAATTGGTTCTAATTTTATTGATTACGCTTGTCTCAGTCTTCTTACATTAAAGGATCAGGTGCTTCTATTTTTCAAGGAGATGTGGTTAGTATTACAGTATTATTTTGTTCTCAGAGTAAAACATTTAAGTTGTATGTGGAAACTTATGAGAAGATACTGAACACCACTCTAAGTAGAGATAAGCCTTCTTCTGAAAGACCTCAGATGGAAGGAGACCCAGAAGTGGGTGTCTTAATTGAGGATTTTAAAGATGAAGAATGCCTCTTCAATGATTCAGAGAAACACAAGATGAAAATAGTAATTTTATGACTTACGGGTCTTGGGGGTTACACAGCATGTTTGGAGGCCACACACATACTTGGTTCCAGGGCATTATCCAAACAGGTTTTCTGTGGGAAGGTTTAATAGATGGGTTTAAAGCAAGAAGGCATGAGTTTTAGGTGTTCACACTTTAACAGTCAGGTGGTCACAGATGTCTGTCTACACAGTCCATGTGGGCCGAGAGGGGCCAGTCAAGTAGGTTATATCTAGTTGTTTCGTAGGAAAGTGACCACCAGGAGGAGGTTGTATTAGGCAGATACCTAGATTGACAACTCTGAGGAACTGGGAGGAAGTGTAGAACTAGCCACAGTGCAAAGGATGACTGACCCCTGCTTCTGGTCTGAGAAAGTTGAACTTACCTTTCCTTTTTTTTTTTTTTTTTTTTTTTTTTTTTTTTTTTTTTTTTTTTGTTTTTGTTTTTGTTTTTGTTTTTGTTTTTTTGAGATGGAGTCTTGCTGTGTTGCCCAGGCTGGAGTTCAGTGGCACGATCTCCGCTCACTGCAAGCTCCGCCTCCCGGGTTCACGCCATTCTCCTGCCTCAGCCTCACCAGTAGCTGGGACTACAGGCGCCCGCCACCACACCTGGTTAATTTTTTTTGGTATTTTTTTAGTAGAGACGGGGTTTCACCATGTTAGCCAGGATGGTCTCGATCTCCTGATCTCGTGATCTGCCCGTCTCAGTCTCCCAGAGTGCTGGGATTACTGGCGTGAGCCACCGCGACCGGCCTGAACTTATCTTTAAAATGGATGTTGATGAGATGGGTGCAGCTACCAAAGCTAAGCAGATCAGGGAGCAACTTTAGTCAGAAGATGAGGGGGGTAAAGAGGATATCACAGCAATCTAAAATTATAAGAATTCCCTACAGTGAATTTCAAGTGGAAAGTTTCAAAGTGAAAGAAGAGTTGTTTGCTACCGGGTGCGATGGCTCATGCCTGTAATCCCAGCACCGTGGGAGGCTGAGGTGGGTGGATCATGAGGTCAGGAGTTCGAGACCAGCCTGACCAATATGCTGAAACCCCATGTCTACTAAAAACAACAACAAAAAAAGTTAGCCGTGCGTGGTGGCATGCACCTGTAATTCTAGCTACTCAGGAAGCTGTGGCAGGAGAATCACTTTAACCTGGGAGGTGGAGGTAACAGTGAGATCAAGCCACTGCACTCCAGCCTGGGTGACAGAGGGAGACCCTGTCTTAAAAAAAAAGAAAAAAGAAAAAGAGTTGTTTGCTCTAGTGAAAGACTATTGTTGCAAATAGAGACTAGAATAATCAAAGGCACATATATTTGACAATTGTTTTGTTTATTATTATTATTATTATTATTATTAATTTAAATGAAGATAGGGTCGTGCTATAGGTTGCCCAGGCTGGTTCTGATTGCTGGCCTCAAGTAATTCTCCCACCTCAGCCTCTCAGAGTGCTGGTATTGCAGGCGTCAGCTACCACGCCTGTCCACATGTATTTGAATTTAAAAGAAAAAACAATGAAATTTAAATATCCTAAATAAAACAAATATTTGAATCAATACTTCTGGTCTGAGACTTGAGATGTCAGAGTCATGCAGAGTGAAACTTGTCAGCAGATGAAATTGTTTCAAATAGGTATTTCGTAGTAATTGACATAGTTCTCTGAATGTAATAAAAGTGAATGTCAACAAATAGATTCCCATGACAGTGGCCTGCCGGCATACGGATGCTGTCTTGTGAGGGAAAGTTTGAGTGGAGAGGAACATATTGTGATTCCATTTGGGAGCCAGCAGGAGACAGAGATCCTTTGAAATGCTAAGAATAAAATAGACATTCTCATTAGGAGAAAAGCGAGCTTTGACTTGGAAGTTTTCACTGTTCTCACCCAATTCAAGGAAGAGAGACAAGGATATAGAAGAAGAAAAATGTTTCGTCTGACTGAACTCAGATTGAAATTTAGTCTCACTGGAAATCATAATGGAAAGTAACAAGTGACTTTGGGCTCCAGCTTCCTGAGGTATAAAGTTTAGCTCTCACACTAACCAGTTCCACAGATCTCTACATATATTTTCATTGGATTTCACACATCATTATAAATCTATTGTAATATAGCATAAGGTTTGTTATTTAAATAACATGTAATAGCCAGGCACAGTGGCTCATGCCTGTAATTCCAGCACTTTGGGAGGCCTAGGTAGGTAGATCCCTTGAGCTCAGGAGTTCAAAACCAGCCTGAGCAACATGGCAAAACCCTGTCTCTACCAAAAATACAAAAAGTTAGCTGGGCACGGTGGTGTGCACCTGTGGTTCCTGGTACCTGTCTCTTATACACATCTAGATGTGTATAAGAGACAGGGCTTGAGCCACTGCGCCTGGCCCATGCCTGGGTTTCTTATACAGGTAAACTCATGTCACCGGGTGTATGGTGTACATCTTACTTCATTACCCAGGTATTCAGCACAGTACCTGAGAGGTATTTTTTTTCTGATCTTCTCCCTCCTCCCATTCTCCACCACCAAGTAGGTCCTAGTGTCCATTGTTTTCTTGTTTGTGTCCGTATGTTCTTACTGTTCATCTCTCACTTGTAAATGAGAACATGGGATGTTTGGTTTTCTGTTTCTGCGTTAGTTTGCTGAGAATAATGGCCTTTAGCTCCATTCATGTTGCTGCAGAGGACATAATCTAATACTTTTTTATGGCTGCAAAGTATTCCCTGGTGTATATGCACTACATTTTCTTTATCAGGTCAACCGTTGATGGGCATTTAGATTGACTCCGTGTCTTTGCTATTATGAATAGCACTGCAATGAATGGACATGTGCATGTATCTTTACGGTAGATTCCTGTGGATATATACCCAACAATGGGATTTTTTAGTCAAAAGGCAATTCTGTTTTAAGTTCTTTGAGGAATTGCCACACTGCTTTCCACAATGACTGAACTAATTTACAGTTCCACCAGCAGTGTATATGATGAGATGTCCTGGTAGTCTTGATTCTACTTTCATTCATTCAATATATATTGTTGTAATCCATACGCTCATGAAGTTTATAATCTAGAAGAGAATATGGTTAAAAGTACATTTAAAAATATAATTAACTAATTTCAACTTTGGCAAGTGCAAAAGAGTACAAGTGATGTTATAACTCAAGCAGGCAATTTTGTTTAACCTAGGAAGGGCATGCAAGATTAACTCGAAAGTATAAATAGGTATTGGTCTAGAACCATGCGTGCAAGGAAGGATAGAGGAAAATAAGTTTAGTCATGAAAGACAGATGTTTAAAAATTTTAAACTGAGAAAAATAAAACTTTCTGCAGCAAGGTAAAAGATAACTACCTGTTGCACAGAAAATAAAAAGACAGAAAAATATCTCTAAAGGTCTCCTAAGTCATAGTGAGGGGTTTGGAATTTATTTTAAGTTCAGTGGAAAGCAATTAAGTAATATTAAGAAGGAGAATGATATAACCAGGACTGAATTCAATACATTCTATTAATGATTAATTGACAGTCATTTCTCCTCTCTTTTTCCATTTCCTCACCTGTAAAATGAGAACATATGATCATTTTTAATAGTTGCGTTTTTTATAGTCTATTATGCCATAGATTCTTTTCTGGACACACACACAATAAATCAACCTATCCAGACACTGGGCATTTTATGAGTCATGGAAGAGATGTGACATTTAAATTTCATTCAGACCTGCCCATTAGCAAATGTAGTAAGAGGACAGAGCAGGAATAGTAGCTTCCCACTCACTGGCTATATGGGGGCCTGGGAAGTTTCTCAACTGCTCAGTGTGCAATTGCCCTATTTTTATATTTTTGTTTCATTTGTTAAGTGGAAGGATAGTAATATTTTACTGGTAAATTTCTGCATACACGAAGTGATTTTTTTAATGGCTTATCTCGTTCCCTTCTCTGAGACATTTGAAAAATGTGATTCAGTCTCAATTGGAATTATTTCCCCCTTTCATCCTGCCTCCTGCCAATGTCTACCATTTATTTTTTGTCAAGCCAAAGACACTTCCAAGCCTTCTAAGAATAAAAATGGTGTCACATACTCACATGAAGCCTAGATGTTTAAAAATCTTAAGCTGAGAAAAATAAAACTGTCTATAGCAGGATAAATAAAAAAGAATTTGACTACCTGTTGCACAGAAAAAGCAGAAAAGAATCTCAAAAGGTGTCCTGATTCATGGTGAGGAGTTTTGCCTGTGAATATGATGGAATTTGGTGTCATTCATACTTTTGGTGAAGTAAAGCATAGGGGAATTCCAAATATTTATTTAGGTTTTAAAAATGCAAAATGAAAAAAAAAAGAAAGGTGAAGTTAGTCATTGCCTAACTTAATAGTCTCAACCTTGAACTGTGCCAAGGCACTACTATTTTTTACTATACCAGTGCTTGTGTGTGGAGCCTGAGGATATCTGCACATTTCTGTGCAGTTTAACACTGATTCTCTCTGATCTGAGCTACCATGAAACCCACAGGGCCATCTATGTGTCCTGTTGACATGCTGGAATAAAAGCCTCGGCCCAGGTTAGGCACCAGCTCTTTTTACTCCTGTTCAAATAGGTTTACAATGGCGATTCCTGGTCTTTTACCATTGCCATTTGTTTTCATAAAAAGTCAGAGGCTAAAAGAGATTTCTTCCACAGCTGACATGATGTAATTATTTTCCCCTAGTGTTTCATGGTGAGAGTTTGTCTTCCATTTACTGACTTACTGCTCTGGTGGTTTGCCTGGTTTCACTTAAAGATGCACCTCAGTTTTGTTTTCAGAGTAAAGAATAAAATACCAGACACAGTGAAACATTAATCACTTGCCCCAAGGGGAAATGCGAAGGACATTTTGGGATCATAACACTTAATAATGTTTGTTATATTTTTTGTGTTTGATAGTAATAAAGCTCATGATACATACATAAAAATTTAAATAATTCATTTTCTTCTCAAACATCCTCAGAGAGAAAGAACATCAAAAGCTGACATCTCCTGAACCATAGCATATTTATAAAATGTACTAATAATTAATAAACATCACTGAGATATGTTTTCAACAGTTAGGAGGTCAGCCCTTTATGTTTGTGCATGGCTTTGTGCCTGTGTACATTCCCTAGGAAGGCTAAAAATATTATTTGCAAAAACTGCTTCCCCTCTTCCTGATATATTATTTTCGATAGAGAGTCAGATGAAGTAGACTTTAGAATGGGTTAAGAAAAGAAAGACATAAATTTAAGGGTTAAGAATGAAAATATATACATTTGAGGGCCAGATGTGTTGTAAACCCTTTGGAAAGACAGTCTCTTGCTCAATCTGGGCCTCACTGGTGTCATTGGTGACTGTAGAGGATTCAGCACATGCTCTAAAAGATCCTTTCTCAATTTGAATATTTACTATTTTTTTTTCTTGTTTAATCTGTGAAAACCTCAAAAAAACAACCAGAGTAAAATATAAGAAA
>NW_012104698.1:6835397-6835940 GCF_000951045.1 Mandrillus leucophaeus | reverse complement strand
AAATAAATAAAAAAGAACATGCCTGTTGAGCAATAACCTCTGCAGATATTCCAGAACGTCATAGAGACCTTCCCCATCTCTTGCTGCAAGAGGCAGCATTAGAAAACCTACCTGTGAACATTGTCAAATTCAATTGTTTTTAATAAGCACGTGTGTGCTTTCATGTTAACACCTTATTTTTTAAAAAAAGTGTTATTGGTGGAAACCAATTTAAAATTAAAGTCACAATTATGGGAAAATTCCACCTGCCTGAAAATACATAAACACTCTACCAGGCTATCTGCATTTTCCATGTACAGACAACAGCATGCAGAGTTGACAAACCATGGACTTTGGAATTAGAAGAAGCTAGATTTGAGAGACATGGCATCATTTAGCAACTGGTTATCTTACGTTAAAGGTGCCTCAAAAACAAGACTCTGGAATCAGTATGAGAAAGAATAGGTAAATTTATTTGGAAATGACTAACAGGACACATCAGATGGGAGTTGAAAAATGACAAACAAGAGGAAGAAAATAAGTTCAGGAGCACAGAGAGGCACA
>NW_012104698.1:6821159-6832488 GCF_000951045.1 Mandrillus leucophaeus | reverse complement strand
ATATATATGTACATATATATATAGAGAGAGCATATATATCTATATATCTACATCTAGAGAGAGTATATAATATATAATATGCTGATAATGATATGGACAGTGAAATTCAGGCTTATACAGTCTCAGATGGAGATGAGGAACCTGTTGGGGAACTGAAGTAAAGGTGACTCTTGTTACATTGCAGCAAAGAGACTGGCTGCATTTTGCCCCATTCTAGAGGTTTGTGGAACTCTGAACTTCAGAGAGATGATTTAGTGTATCTGGGGGAAGAGATTCGTAAGCAGCAAAGCATTCAATAAGTGACTTAGGTGCTATTAAAGGCATTCAGTTTTATATGGAAAGCAGAGCATAAAAGTTTGGAAAATTTGCAGTCTTACAATGTGATAAAAAGGAAAATCCCATTTTCTGAGGAGAAATTCAAGCCAACTGCAGAAATATGCATAACTAATGCGGAGCTGAATGTTAATCCCCAAGACAATGGGGAAAATGTCTCCGGGGCGTGTCAGAGACCTTCACAGCAACCTCTGCCATCATAGGCCCAGAGGCCTAGGAGGAAAAAGTGTTTTTGAGGGCTGGGCCCAGGGTCCCCATGCTGTGTGCAGCCTAGGGAGTTGGTGCCCTGCATTGCAGCTGCTCCAGCCATGGCTGAAAGGGGCCAATGTAGAGCTCAGGCCATGGCTTAAGAGGGTGCAAGCCCCAATCCTTGGCAGCTTGCATGTGGTGTTGAGCCTGCAAGTACACAGAAGTTGAGAATTGGGGTTTGAGAACCTTTGCCTAGATTTCAGAGGATGTATGGAAATGCTTGGACGCCCAGGCAGAAGTTTGCTGCAGGGGCAGGGCCCTTATGGAGAACCTTTGCTAGGGCAATGCAGAAGGAAAATATGGGGCTGAAGGTCCCACACAAAGTCCCTACTTTGGGCACTGCCTAGTGGAGTTGTGAGAAGAGGGCTACCATCCTCCAGACCCCAGAATGGTAGATCCACTGAAAGCTTGCACCTTGCTATTGGAAAAGCTGCAGACATTCAATGCCAGCCCATAAAGGCAGCCAGGAGGGAGGCTGTACCCTGTGGAGCCACAGGACAGAGTTTCCCAAGACCATGGGAACCCGCCTCTTGCATCAGCATGACCTGGATATGAGACATGAAATGAAAGGAGATCATTTTGGAACATAAAGATTTGACTGCCCCACTGGATTTCAGACTTGCATGGGGATTGTAGCCCCTTTGTTTTGGCCAGTTTCTCCCATAGGGAATGATTCTAGTTACCCAATGCATGTACTCCTACTGTATCTAGGAAGTAACTAAGTTGCTTTTGGTTTTACAGGCTCATAGGTGGAAGGCACTTGTCTCAGATGAGACTTTGGACTGTGGGCTTTTGAGTTAATGCTGGAATGAGTTAAGACTTTTGGGGACTGTGGGGAAGGCATGATTGCTTTTGAAATGTGAGGACCTGAGATTTGGCAGGGGCCAGGGCAGAATGATACGGTTTGGCTCTGTGTCTGCATTCAAATCTCATCTTGAATTCCCATGTGTTGTGAGAGGGACCCAGTAGGAGGTAATTGAATCATGGGGGCAAGTCTTTCCCATGCTGTTCTCATGAAAGTGAATAAGTCTCACGAGATCTGATGATTTTATGAAGAGGAGTTCCCCTGCACAAACTCTCTCTCTTTGCCTGTTGCCATCCACGTAAGACATGACTTGCTCTCCCTTGCCTTCCAACATGATTGTGAGACTTCCTTAGCCCTGTGGAACTGAAATTCCATGAAACCTCTTTCTTTTGTAAATTGCCGAGTCTCAGGCATGTCTTTCAGCAGCATGAAAATGGACTAATACAGCTTTTCTTTTTAAACCTCCCTTATAAAGTAGGGGTAATTGTTCTCCTTATTTCTCATGCTTTCACCTTCAAGTTATTTTATTTTGGCTTATCATTGTATGTTTAAATGTGTTTGTTTCTATGCCAGCTCCATATTATGTCTGTGTTACATGTTAAATTTTAATATATTTAAAACTTGAAATAGCTGAGATGAGAACCTAAGAGTTGTTCATATTTACTTAACCCTTACTATGAACTGCAGACTATGTTAGACACTATCCACTATTAACCCATGACATATGGAGTGACCCAAATTTGTGTCCTATGTTATTAGGAACACAATGATTAAACACACACACACAAGAGGAAAAGAACATTTTTGTTATTGTTTACTTAGCCTTTCCTCTGATAACTAAGCTATCTTTATGAGATGTATGTCCAATTATAGGGGCTGGAGTTAGTGAAAGTTTTTAGGGCATCCAAATAAATGAATAATAACAATTTAAAATTATTAAAATAAAAGGATTGAAAACCTCACATAGAATATAACATAAATTATATTCATATAAATTTTACATTGTCCCACAAATACACCTAAATGCTAATGGTAACACTTACTTTACTTTGTGTGTAAATGTCATGGGATCAGGAATTATATTTTCTCTACTCTTCTAAAATTTTTAGCATAGTTATATAACTTTTACTATTGAAAAGTAATTATTTTAAAATAACTTAAAAATCCCACATGGTTAAATGATTTCCTTGGTTCGGGAAAAATGTTTCTATTTATCAGTGTGGTTAGCAATTTTTCCAACTGTGTTTATCCATTCAATTTTAGGTCTGTAGCTGTTCTTTTTTTCAAACTAAACTCTTTCTCAAGAATGGCCCCAGTTTAGGTCAAATCAAACCATCTGAGAAAAAGGTTTACACTACATTATAGTTGGCCAGTTACAAAACTCCCTGGGTTTTTCCTTGTGGCTTCTATTGTAGTTTACTCCCTATGGTAAACCAATCACTCCACACAGCCCAGCGCATTAAAGAGACCTACACAATCTTCTTCTGCACAGTCAGGCTTCTCAGATAGAAGAACATGCCTGTTGGCCGTGCGTGGTGGCTCACGCCTGTAATTCCAGCACTTTGTGAGGCCGAGGCAGGCGGATCATGAGGTCAGGAGATCGAGACCATCCTGGCTAACATGGTGAAACCACATCTCTACTAAAAATACAAAAAATTAGCTGGGCGTGTGTTGGGCGCCTGTAATCCCAGCTGCTCGGGAGACTGAGGCAGGAGAATGGCATGTACCTGGGACGGGGAGCTTGCAGTGAGCTGAGATCGTGCCACTGCACTCCAGCCTGGGCGACAGAGTGAGACTCCATCTCATAAAAAATAAATAAATAAAAAAGAACATGCCTGTTGAGCAATAACCTCTGCAGATATTCCAGAACGTCATAGAGACCTTCCCCATCTCTTGCTGCAAGAGGCAGCATTAGAAAACCTACCTGTGAACATTGTCAAATTCAATTGTTTTTAATAAGCACGTGTGTGCTTTCATGTTAACACCTTATTTTTTAAAAAAAGTGTTATTGGTGGAAACCAATTTAAAATTAAAGTCACAATTATGGGAAAATTCCACCTGCCTGAAAATACATAAACACTCTACCAGGCTATCTGCATTTTCCATGTACAGACAACAGCATGCAGAGTTGACAAACCATGGACTTTGGAATTAGAAGAAGCTAGATTTGAGAGACATGGCATCATTTAGCAACTGGTTATCTTACGTTAAAGGTGCCTCAAAAACAAGACTCTGGAATCAGTATGAGAAAGAATAGGTAAATTTATTTGGAAATGACTAACAGGACACATCAGATGGGAGTTGAAAAATGACAAACAAGAGGAAGAAAATAAGTTCAGGAGCACAGAGAGGCACAAATGAGTATTAAAGGCAACTGGGGCTCTATTCCATTGGAAAATTCAGGGAAGCATTAGAGAATATGTTTTTAGAGCTACCCCTTCAAAAAAGCAAGAAAGTGCATTACACTTATTCCTATCACTAATTGGTGAAGATAAATAGGGAAGCTATTGAGAAGGTGCTTAGTGCATGTGAATGCTTCCTGGCATATAGTTTGTGATATGCAGAGGCAGGTGTTTTTTTTGTTTGTTTTTTTTTCTTAACTTCCATTTCAAGGTGTTGACTCTGGACATAGTTCAGAGAAAGATCTCCTTTCCCTTATCTTAACTGCTCATCTTTGTCTAATTTCTAACTGAAAATCTTTGAAACTGATTGAAGAAGGCATGTCAAGTGTTTCCTAAGTAGTACATACATCGAGTGTGAGTTCAGGACAAGCCAAAGCTGCTTAGGAATGGCAAAGATTGCTCAAAACCAGTTTAGTGGGTCAAAGTCAGTCATGGCCAATCAAAATCAGTCAGAGCCAGTCAAGGCTGGTCATAACAAGTCATAACTGATCTAGACTGGTCAAAGTTGGTCATAACCAGTCAAGACTAGTCAAAGCCAGTCATAACAGGTCTGGATTTCTCAGAAACACTCATAGCCATTGAAAGCAAGTCGTAACTGGTATAGATCAGTCAAAGTTTATCATAACCAGTTGTCAATTAACTGGGCCAACCAGAGTCAGACATAATAGGTCAAAGCTGATCATCAACAACCTAGACTGATCAAAGTCATTCATAACTAGTCATTACCAGTCAGAGATGGCCATAGCTATTTATAACTGGTGTAGAGCAGTCAAAACCAATTATATTTATGTGTAGCTGGTCTAGACCAGCCAGAGTCAACCATAACTGAGCAAAACCAGTCATAATCAGTCTAGACTAATCAGTCTGTCCTAAATCATTCATGGCCTGTCAAAGCCAATCATGTCCTGTCTAGACCCATCAGAGATGGTCCCAACTGGTCAAGTTCAATCAAAGCCAGGCATAACTGGTCAAGACTGGTCTACACTGTTCAAAGTCAGCCAAGATGGATCATAACCTCTCATAGTCGTTCAGATCCCTAAGATATAATAATCCAGAAATCTGTTATTTTCTGTGTTATTTTCAATCTGTGAATATTAAAATTTGACAAATACTTTGCATAAATAAAGTTTTATGTGAAGTGGAACTGTATAAGGTCAATAAAATAGAGATTGTCTACTTTAGGCAGGGGTGCAGGGGTGTAGAGACATAAATCAACACACACATGTTCCCCATTACCCTACACATGGACCCTTCAGGTACATTTGAGAAACTCTGGAACCCTGGAAATTCATTAAAGTAGGCCTAATCAGCTGGGCTAGTCCATGGCTTCCTGAAGGTGAGGGCAGGGATGGAAGCAGGCATATGCATTTCTGAATGGCATTCTTCCTGGTACTCAGTGCAGTACATCTAATTATGGCTGACACAACTCTCCGGTGAAGGAGGTCCTATAAATCTCCTTGTGGGCTTTCATAACACAAATCATTTTGGGTTAAAATTGTTCCAGTAGGATTTAGAGGCAAGAAAAAAGCACATTTCCAACATGACTGTGAAGATGAATTTCAAGCAGAGGGATGTGGTCTCAGATATGCAAAATCATAGTATACAGCCTCCAACAAAGTATGCTACAAAGACAGACCACCAAAAAGCAAACAGAATAGGGGGAAGAATTGTTTTATCTGGAAAGCAGAGAATGTGAGGCTAAATAAATAAATAAATAATGTGAAATATGGTAAAAGGAGAAGAGGCCATTACTATATTATGGTAACTATTATCAATGCCAAAGTTGTAAAAAGGGAAGAAACCAATATTTCAGATAACACAGCTGCTACTTCTGAATTCAACATTTATAGAGTTCTAGATTGTACTCTATAACTCAGAAAAGGCAGTACAACAAATTTTTTGTGCCCTGAAGTTTTTGAAAGGGGATTTATATAACAGATAAAATGGCACCACAAAGACAGTATAAAGTAGTTCTGCATTATTTTTTCTTCCAGATGGCAACATCACCTATATTTTAATAAAAACCCAGCATTCAGTGTTTTCTCAACAAAAGCCCAATCACTTTTGAGTCTGATATAGGTTCTCAAGATTCAATACTTTATTGTTGTCAGTGGGTTGATACCTTTCAATTTCTCATTAGTTTTGTGAAATTTAGTTCTGCATAATTACACAAAAAACATAAAGTTTTGATTTTTCACATTTTGAAATCTAAAGGTCTGTATTAATTACCAATGGCCAATACACCTCAGCGTTACCAATAGTTTTGAAATCTGTTTAAAGTTTCAAACTAACTTGTTTGCCTTCATTTGACATATTTATCATTGATTTGTATGATTTGCATGTAGAGAAATGATTGTTCAGATTATCATGTATTAAATTTCTTTCTTGTATCAATTATCCAACTTATTCATTTAATTACTTATTCCATTATTTAAATATGTGTTTTCCTAATAAATACTTATTGAGCCTCAATTACATGTCAGGCACTGAAATACAGCGATAACTAAGGTAGGAAAGATAGTTATATTAATGGACATCACATTTAATTGATTCAAGATTTAATTTTGGTTTGTGGGTGTTATTACTAATTTTGTTTCATAGGGAGACTAAATTGTGTCTAATTATCTTGACATCCTTGCAAAGTGGCATTTTCATATCTATTTTATTGGACTGGAAACCATAGGCTAAGATAGGTTCAATGATGTGTATACGGTAAAACTGCCAACTTAGTGACTAAGCAATATATGGAACCAAAGTCTTTTTGGATGGCTGAAAAAAAAAATGCACTATCATATCACACTAATCTTAGAATTTTCCAAGGGTGAAAAATGATGACTGAAAGTCTCACAGACTGTAGTATGTAATTATAGCTTAGCTTGGGAACAGAAATACTTGTAGTTCGCTATTGTAGTTTAAAGCTATGACATGGTATTAATAAAGTAATCACTCCATGTTTTATTTAATAAATGATAGCTTTACAAAGTAAAAACTGACTCTTTTGTGGACACCTCTGAGATTTGTTTTGTCTTTTCCTTCATTCACATGTGAATGTGATATAACTTTACCACCCCATAATACGTTTGATTTTATTGGTGTAGAATTGAACTCCTGGCCACAGGCCTTTAAAACTTTCTTTTTTAACACGAGAGCTGAGAAAGCTTTGCTTGAATTGTCCTCTCATAGTTGAAAGTATACAACAGAAAACTTAAAAAATTTTCAGTGATCATACTTCCTAGTATGTGACGCAGTATCTGCAGAGAAAAAAAATGTGACTTTAAGAGACAGAAATTAATTTAGTGCCATTCAAGACCTTTATTCCAGCTGTTTTCTTGGATGACATTTTCTTGGATTTTGTAAAACCTATATGTAGCTTATGTTTTTGATACATCTTATGTGACTTAGCTTTATTTTCACTTGAATCTAAGACAATTCTCACTAATAATAAAGCTGTGTATTAACACACCGAAGTAGTATTCTCAGACCTGTCACTTTCTATTTGAGTGAGATTATCCAAGTGATATCATACTCTCGGTATCTCTTTTTCAATCTGCAAAATCCTTTGTTATAGCTACTACATAGTGATATGATAATTCAATTGGATATTGTACATAAAAACACTTGATAACCATCCATCATTTGCTTAGGCACATGTAGATAATAGTAAGAAATTAAGCAGTCAAGTATGTGAACACCTTGAATGGCCTCCTATGGTATCATTCATGAGGTGCTTTGAGAGTGTGCATTGCCTTGCCTCTTCAGTCTATTCTCCTCCCAATCTGTACTTCAGTCATAATAAATTTCTCATAATTCCCTAAACACTTCCTTTTGCCTTTGCACATACTTTTTATTCTTCCCGAAATGTCACTACCTCTCAATCCCATGCTGATTTCAAGATAAAATTTGTGCCCTCTCTGTAAAGCCTTGTGTGGCTTCCTTCCTAAAACCAGGAAGAGATATAGTACATTTTCCACACTCTTTGGAAATTACTGTTTTATATAACACTTTTGTAGAACATAATGCTAATCAATAGTTTACTTCCAACTTTTGTGCCCTTGGTTGGGATCTTTGGAGGTAGGCACCATCTCTTCTCAATCTTTAATTATAAACACACACACACACACACACACACACACACGGAGAGAGAAAGAGGCATTAAATGTAGATTCAAAGTGGATTTTGTTTCTTGAATCTTCCTTTATTTCTTCCCCCAGAACACTCCCTATAATGTTGTGATACTACTGTATTTGTTTTAATTTCCTGGAATATGTTCTTCAGCAAGCGCATTAATATCTCATGAGAATCTATAGCTTTGTTTAGCTTTAAAATAACTACATTCCTGCTGTGGACTGAATCATAATGGGACACTAAAGGACACGCATGCCTCTACTTATCTTTAGGAGATAATTGCTTTCATTTAACTTTGTTACATTTTAGGAATCTCAATTCAGTTTGGTTTACGTACCATGTGAGATCAAAAGGGATTTGTTCCACATTTTTCTCAATAAATGATTATTACTTCTCAGTGAGTAAATAAACTAATCATCATCTGAAATAACTGTGACCACACCCTAACACTACTCATTTTTCCAATAGAAAGGCTTTAATATATCTAGAATCCATGCTAAATAATTTATGAAACAGGAAGATACTGGTATATAATTACTTCCGTAATTTATTGTATTTCATCCTCACTAACACTGTGAGAATTGTATTAGCATCTCATCTAACAGATCAATAATTAGAGCCTTTGTCATGATTGGAATCACATAGTTTTTTCCTTCAAGAAAAAATGAGTGCTGGGTTGGAACATTGGCTTTAATTTTCAACAATTCAAAAGAAGAAAAATCCTTTCACTATTCATTAGTTTTTATAGACTCTTAATATCCTCATGTGTCCCTTTCTGACTTATTAGCTTCTACCTGTCTCATGGGTCTAGCGTAACTTCCTTGGCCATTGGTCTAGGTGTGGTACTCTTTGATTCAGCTCCCGTGTCCACTTATCTTCTAAAAAATAAAACAAATTATACTATAAATATTTTATATGATGGTCTGATTCTAGTCTGTTGAGCTACTACAAACTAGGAATGAATCCTTATATACTTAGTATTCTTACTACTTGGTACAACACATAGCATGTTGATTGCATTTAATAAATATTTTTCAGTGAATGAAATAATGTATCTTTAATTTCCAAAGTTAGATTCTCAGCCTTGCAATACTTAATCCTACTGCCTTACATTATCCTGTTATAAGGTGTGACCAGAAACATCTACAGATAAAAAATGGTTGATTACCTATTTGCTTTACCTAATATCTAGTACCTAGTATCTAGTACCTCATTTCTACTATCTAATCCTTCAGAGTGGCCCCTATTCTTTCATTCTAATGCCTGGGCCAAAACCAGGCCCATTTAAACACACATGAACTATTTTTCCCCATTAAATCTATCCCAAGTTATTAGCTTTCCTGGTCAGAGCTTATCTAAAGAAGATAGAAAAAATCTAACTTAATATTCGTTGAGTTATATGAAAAGAAACCAAGACATTACTGTCTTGTCCCTTGTAGTTAAAATTCCAATGAGTGTATCTCATCACATTGTGTAACCGAAAACAAATGGAGAAGCATCAAAAAGTACGTCCCTTTTTCAGACCAGCATGGGGATGGTTAAGATATAGGGTTTATATAAAAATTACTAGGATTTTTTAAACGGCTGCTATGTGGCAGGTGTTCTGTGCCTTACCATAGAGAATTCTTATAATAGACACATGAGGTAGACAGTATTATCCCATGTTAAATATAAAACCAAAATGGAAAATACTGAAGATATGTACGTTCTCCAAAAGACAAAAAAAACTCTAGAATTTAATCTCTGTTCTTTGTCCCCGAAGCTCAAATCTAGACACTTTGACTAGATTCTATCCACGTGGCAACAGCCAAGATAGTTGAATAAAACTGACCAGGGTGATTATTCAAATTACAGGTTCCTGGGTTCCAACGTACTGAATCAATGCCTGAGAGGCCTCGGGAATGTATATTTCTAAGAATTCTTTTATTGTTGATTTTATTATGTATGCAGGTTTGGTGAATTGAACTGTATTACCGATGCTCTCTAAAATAAAATTACCTTTAGGTTGTCCAAGTCAGTGTAATTAATTTAAATTTTTCAACAGGCATTAATGGATAGCAAATATGTGCCATGAATTTGCTCAAGACTTAACAACAAAGTGACTAAAACACAAAAGCCTCTCAAGTTTTCTGTTTCTACTGCTGCTCCCGAGTTTGACCTCTCACAGTGTTCTTTTTCACGTCACTGGCAATTATGCAGTCTTCTTTTTCTTTTCTTAAATACCCTAGAGTCAACCCAACATAGATAGTAATTATAAAAGAACATATGTTTTTCCCTACTTTCTTGAGGTATAACTGACAATTACAAGTTGTACATAGTTAAGATGTATAAATTCACACATCTATAGTCAACTGATTGTTGACAAGAGTGCTAAAAACACACAACGAAGAAAGGATGGGTCACCTCAATAAATGGTGATAGAAAAACGAGATTACCCACATGCAGAAGAATAAAATTGGAACTTATATCATATGTTTAAAAATCAACTCAGAGACTTAAATGTGAGACCTGAAATCATAAGTTTACTAGAAAAAAAATAGAAAAATAAAAGCTTCTTGAAATTAGTCTTGAAAATGATCTTTGGATAGGACATTAAAAATATAGGAACATACGTTTTAGAGTCAAATGAGCTCAGCCACAGTTGTGTCCTGTTTTGTCCCAGTGTTTTGAGATGGAGAAGTAGCTTCACCACTTATATCCTCAATTTTTTCTTCTATAAAATGGGAATAATAATACCTAATTATCAAAGATCTGTCTGGATTCATAATGACATACCCCAAATGCCTAGCAGAGTGCCTCATAAAGCAAGTGTTTCTTTAAGAATAAATATTCCTACGAGTGGGGTCGTCTTTTGAGGTAAAGATGCTGCCTAAAGAAGTATACATGCATTGATCATAATACTTCCAATATGAATTTAAAGATTTGTCTTATTTGGGGAAGAGAGGATTGTAGGCTGTACTGCAGCTCTACAGACCAATCCTGAGATCCTTGCTTTTGAGGATACAGAGTGACTTTGTCAGTGTCATCACTGAAGAGAAAAGAAAATGAACATGCTGGAATATAAGAACTATCAAAAACAACACATTTTGGAAACTTTCTAGAGCAAGACAGGGCAAAGTATTCTATTTAGTCCTGTATATTAATTATTATGAAAATATCTTAATATAACCCATTGATTAATACCACTGAGACTTAAAACTCTGGGAAATAGTATTTTTCTTGTCTGATTTTAACTCACTCTTCTATAATCCTTATATGAAATTGGGTGAATTACAGCAGCTGAAAAGATAAAGTGGCTGTAAGTTTCTATAAGGAAAATTGATGACAAAAATTGCCCTGGACGAAAATACCAGTTATAATTACCAACCAACTGGTAAGGAGGAGGAAGTGCTATTCATCTCTAATTCCAACTGTT
>NW_012104698.1:6800358-6820459 GCF_000951045.1 Mandrillus leucophaeus | reverse complement strand
TTGGGAGAGATGGCTTTCATCTCTATGTCTCATTTCCTTGTCTGTGAAATGGAGTAATACAAATATGATAATACATTTCAAATAATATTCTCACAGTGTATTATTTATTGCTGAGAGTGTATATTGTATATACTTATTTCATACATAAATCACTGAGTATTCTCAAATTATGTTCATCTGTAGAAGAGGATACAAAAACACAGAGATTAAGGGGCTTGTTCAACCTCATGTAGCCCTCAGTGGTAAAATCTGAATGTGAACCCAGGAAAACAGACACCGATTCCTGCCTTCTTTACTATTACTTCATAGAATCTCATATAGAGTGAATATAAGTAAGAGCAAGTGGCAATTGTAACTACAGTGATTATTACCTAGGAAAGAGGATGAATATTGTTACTGGAGTTAGTAACTGTCTATCATACAAATACAGATTTCACTAAGACATGTAAAACCCATACATACGCAAACACGCACACACTCATGTATGTATGTGTAATATACACATATACTTCTTTCAGTTAGAAGAGGCATTTGAGTTGAACCATGAATAATATGCACAATTGGAAGTGAAAAAAAAAAGTGTGGTTGTTGGAAGAGAAAAGTAGGTGGGAAAGACGGTTTCCAATCAGTGGGAACATTTGTCAGAAAAAGGTACAGAGTCAGAAAAAGACAGATGAAACTAAAAGAAGGTTGTAAAACGTAGTCTGGCAGATTCTGAAACATTATTATGTTAGGAAGTGCAAGAGATTAGACTTTGCCAGTATTTGACACTGGATACTAAAGTACCAATCAAAATCACTGGAGCTTTATCATTCTATAATTCAACAGTCAACCAAATTTTTAAGTAGTAAAATCATGATGTGATTTAAAATGAAATTTTAAGAAAATAATGATGTAAAAATATAAATAATTTTTTTCTTTAGCATTACTTGTCTTTCATAATGCTGAATGTCAACTGGAAGGAAAAAAATCCTTTAGTAAGGGAAATCAACTGGTGATTTGATTTTTTTCCAGTTGTCTCTTATCAAATTATAGAGCTTCATTTTCCATCAGTGACTATCTCTATTGCTCTTAAGTTTTCTCAGTGACAGCACTTCTTCTAGATTTTCCCAGCTTTTTACAGTTTTGAAAAAACATTCAGAATACTGAGTTCTGTGCTCATTGTAACTGTTGAAAATGATCCTATTTTGACCTAATGTGTGGGCAGCTATAAAAAGACAACTTTAAATCTAGCATAGGAAGATATTCTAATCGAATGAGTTGTACAGTACCGGGGCTTGGTATTCTGGAGTCAGTCACTCCCTGTGAGCATAGGCGAGGTCAGATGGTAGCACTTAGATTTCAAACTCCAGTGTGCGTTAAGGATCACTTCGGGAAACCTTCTTAAAATTCTTCTGATTCCTTATCCAGTTCCAGAAATGTGGTAAGTGTGCATGAATCCTATAAATATTTAAATTGAACAGGACTCTTAGATGCTTCTGATTCAGATCAGGTTCTACCCTATTGTTAAGAAACAACATCTTTGTTATTCTCTTTATTCTTTTAACACTTAAACTCAGTCACCAAAATGAGCCCTTTGGATCCTGGGCCACATATTCAGAACAAAATGCCACTAGGGTGGGGGAACTAGGTAGTGTGATGGGGGTGATGATGGTGGTATCTAATTTGAACTATACTGTGCTTTCTTCCTTGCATAGAATTATTTTAAGGTTTAGTCTAATAAGTGTGACCCAGGGCCCCATTATGAAATTTTAAAGGGGCTCTTTCTCCCCAAAACAAGAACTCCTTAAAAAGAATCACTTATGTTAACATGACTCTGAGAGCATGAAAAATTGATTAGACTTCTAGGAAGTTGATCTTTGCTTTACACTCAGAATGTATGAAAGATGACAGAGATCTCAGTGGTGCAGTTGAGTGTTGACAAAAAAAAAAAAAAAGCCCCAGTCTTGTGCCAAGTTCCCATCCTGTCTCTAGGAAGTTTGTGGAATCGATAATATTCTTCAGTATTGTTCCTTTCAAATTAACAGAAAAGATTATGACAAAGATTACAGGCACTCTGACGGGGATGTGGGCAAGCATTTTGGAAATAATAACAGGACAATGATAAACATTGCTGGTGAAGTGGGCAACAGTTTATTTAAAGTGATTGAAACCAGACAACCTTAGAATCACTATATACCTACCTTTGTCTATTGACACTTACTCTTCATTTGCCTTTGAAAGTGTGCCGTTACTTGCCAGTGTAGTATGGTTCTTTTAGTCTTCAAACCCAATCTGGTTAACAATCACAGCTAGAAAGCCTTCTCTGCATCAGCCAGAGTAAGACGGTAGAAATTACATGTTATTTTCTAGCAAGTAGAAGTGTGTTTGGATTTCAGTTGAGTCAGAGTGACGTATAATATGGAACATGACATTGTGAGAATTACCTCAATCCTCTAATATTCAGATTCTTTGTCTGTAAAATAGGAGTAATGAAACTATTCTTGTAATATAAGCTTATTTTGTTAAAATATCATCCAATATTTGGGAACCTGATTTTTTTTTTTTTCTTTTCCTTCTTTTTTTCTGTGTGTGTGTGTTTTTTTCTTTTTTTTTCAGAGATGGGATCCTGTTCTGTTGCCTAGGCTGGAGTGCAGTTGTGCAGTTATAGCTCATTGTAATCTCAAAGTCCTGGGCCCAACAGACTCTCCCACCTCAACTTTCCAAGTTGCTGGGACTACAGGCATGCACTACCATGCCCAGCTAACCTTTCTTTTTTCTTTTTTTGTAGAGATAGGATCTTGCTATGTTGACCAGGCTGGGGAAACAAGTTTTTAAAAATACATCTTCTGTAAGTGCAACCATACAAGAAGTTGTATAAATAAAACATACTATTTCTCCTCCAATACTTAATTGATACCTAACATTCATTCTTTAGTCAGTTTAATAAACATTTATTGAGTACTTTTTATATTTCAGGCATACTGCTAGACTGAGATTCACTTTTAAAGAAACGCATGTTTCCTCTCTCAGAAACAGACTTTTAGTAGAAGACAGTGACAACAAACGGGAAAACACCTGAGTAAGATGTTGGAGGAATCTATTATTGTTACCTGTTGATTAACTGGCTTCTGAGAGTAATGCCAGCAAGATGGTGGTGGAACGGGACTTTCCAGAACTTGTCCCTTCACAGACACATCAGTTTGAAAAACTGTTCATGCACATAATACATTCGCAAGAGCAAAGGAATCTGTATGAGACATTACAGCAGCTGGGTTTAACACAGAACTAAGAGAAGACCTAATAAAGTAAGTACTAAGGAGTGTTTTAAATTACCGACATCACCCCTTCTCAAATGTGGGCAGCACAACCTGGAGAAAAATATCCTCTGTTTGGGGGAAAGAGAAGAAAATGAGCATTAAAGTTTGCTGAGAATTCCAGCATCAGGCCTGCCCCAGTGAAACTTGATGCCATTTCAGTGTCCATGGCCCCAAGCTACAGTTTGGTCCCCACAGACTCAGGCTCCAGGCTGGCTACAATTCCAGGTCAGTCCTGTAACCCAAGACTCCATGCTGGCACCCATAAATCTAACCTCCAGGCCAACTTCACATCCAGGTGGCCCTAGTGGCTCCAGGCCCCTAGCAGGCCCCCACAGACACAGGACCTTCCAAGGCTCAAGACCAGCTCCAGTGCCAGGTTAGCCCCAGCAACCCCAGGCTTCAAGTCTGCCCCAGTGCCAGGACAGCCCCCTTCAGTACTAAGCTCTAGACCTGGGTTCCAAATTCACAAATCTCCAGGCTGGCCCTAGTGGCCCCAGCTGCCCTTGGCTGCAGAATGGTCACCTGCGTCAGACTCCAGGCTGGCCCTCAGGGATCCAGCCTCTAAGTTGGTAACACTGTCAGACCAGCTTTAGTAACCCTAGGCTCCAGGTCTGCCCTAAGCCCAGATCATCCCAGAACTTCCAGCATATCTGGGATCCAGGTCAGTTCCAGTAGAGATACTGGCACTAGCCTGGTCCCAAAAGACCCAGTCTCCAGGCCAGTCACTGTGGACGCTGAACAAAGATCCACACCCATGGATCCAGCCTCTTGACCCCAAAACACAGACTTATACCCATGAATCCAGCCACTGTGGCTTCAGAACACAGGCCTATACTCTTGTATCCAGACTGGCCCTGTGGCTCCACGGTCCAAGCCAGAGTGCAGGACCTAGTGTCTAGTCCAGAACCCACTGATCCAGCCTTCAGAGCAGTTTCCAAAGACAAAGGTTTCAGTAGAATCAGGATCCAAAGCCACTCTAGTTTCCAGGTAAGTCCCTGCAGCCCCAAGCTCCAGGCCAGCCCCTGTGGACTCATGCTTCAGTCCCACCCTGTGGACCCAGTCAACAGGCTGACCCAAGTAGATCCCAGTGCCAGGCCAGCCCTCAGTGGACCCAAACACAAGGCTAGCCACTGTGGACACAGGTGCCAAGCCTGCCCAACTGCGCCCACCAGGTACCAGATCAGCCAGCCTGAAGACGATCAGTAAGCCTACAGGCAATCTCTTTCTGATGGTCCATCTATAATCCCTCCATAGGCTGAATGACGATGGGCTTTTCCTGCCAACGCCAGTCTGTAAAGACCTGATATAAATGCCTACTTCTCCAAATATATAGATGCAAATGCATATTCAGAAGGATCATGAATAACCAGAAAACAGCACATCACCAAAGGAACAAAATAAAGCAGTAGTAATCAATCCTAAAGAAATTAAACTACAGACTGCCTGACAAATAATTTAAAATAACCATTTTAAAGAAACTCAGCTACAAGGGAATGCAGATAGACAGCTAAACAATATCAGAAAATAATACACGAACAAAAATTAGAAGTTCAACTAAGAGATAGGTGTCATAAAAAGAACCAGATAGAAATTCTGCAGCTGAAGAACATAATTATTGCACTAAAAATTACCTAATCACCCGTCTCTACTAAAAATACAAAACATTAGCCGGGCATCGTGGTGCATGCCTGTAATCCCAGCTACTCGGGAGGCTGAGGCGGGAGAATGGCGTGAACCCAGGAGGCAGAGCTTGCAGTGAGCTGAGATCGCGCCACTGCACTCCAGCCTGGGCGACAGAGTGAGACGCCGTCTCAAAAAAAAAAAAAAAAAAAAATTAAAAAAGTGAAGAAAGCCTAGATGACTTATGGGAAACCATCAAGCAAACCAAAATATGCATTATAGAAATATCCGAAATAGCAGAGAAAAAAAAGAAATAAATACCAAAAGATAATTTTTTAAAAATGAAAGAAACTGCAAATCCGGAGAGGAAAATGAACATCCAAATCTAGGAAGCACAAACAACTCCAAAGATATTTAATTAAAAATATACAAATAAAACTAAAGATTATCTGGTTTCTTTTTTTAAAAATTTAGGCCGGGCACAGTGGCTCACGCCTGTAATTCCAACACTTCGGGAGGTTGTGGCAGGTGAATCACAAGGTCAGGAAATTGAGACCATCCTAGCCAACATGGTGAAACCCAGTCTTTACTAAAAATGCAAAAATTAACCAGGTGTGGTGGCATGTGCCTGTAATCCAAGCTACTCAGGAGGCTGAGCAGGAGAATCACTTGAACCAGGGAGTTGGAGATTGCAGTGAGCCGAGATCAAGCCACTGCACTCCAGCCTGAACAATAGAGCAAGACTCTGTCTCAAAACAAAAAAACAAAACAAAACAAAAATAAACACAAAACAGAAAAGACCAGGCACGGTGGCTCATGCCTGTAATCCCAGCACTTTGGGAGGCCGAGGTGGGTGGATCACAAGGTCAGGAGTTTGAGACCAGCCTGGCCAACATGGTGTAACCCCGTCTCTACTAAAAATACAAAACATTAGCCGGGCATCGTGGTGCATGCCTGTAATCCCAGCTACTCGGGAGGCTGAGGCAGGAGAATCACTTGAACCCAGGAGGTGGAGGTTGCAGTGAGCAGAGCCGAGATTGCACTACTGCCTACTGCACTCCGGCCTGGGTGACAGAGCAAGACTCCGTTTCAAAAAAAAAAAAAAAAAAAAAAATTAAAGGACTGTGTTGAAGTAAAACTACTGTTTTAGCTGTATACTTGTGATCCTCTCATCCACACCTGTTCACTTTGCAAACAAAATCCCAAGATGGACTCTGGTCCTGCTATTTAAGGGCCTTAAAGATTCTCCTCGGTCTTTTGTAAGTAACAGACCACTTCTTTGGAATAGCTGACTAGCTATTGATAGAGAAAGGAGATACCATACCGAATCGTGAGTTAGGAGACAATCATATTCTTGTTTTAACAGATAGCTGCTGTGCAGTTCCAAAGAACTTAAAGGCACATGCACACACATATTTGTATATGTATATTCATATATGTATATTCATATTCACAATTATGTTTCTATGATTACAAACCAAAGCACTGTTTAATCAAGGATTATCTTCAAAAATGACCTTTAAGAATGAAGTATAGAGAAGAGACTGTAACAACTACTTCTGAAACAGGCCGCCTCTCTTCTAGCCACACTTAGCTCAATATACATAATGGTCTCATGTCGATTATCTCCTGTTTGCCTTTCGTGTGCAATTTTTTCATTCTCTATACTGCTCTCTGTAACAAAGGCTTGACCTGTATAAAGTCCATCAGTGAGCTTTCATGTTTCTGTGTTAGGGCCATGTTAGGACAATAGGAAGCCCTGGCAGGAGATTGGGAAGAGAAAAGAAATAGAAGTTGATGTATTTGGGTCTGTAATTTCCTTCTTGCTTTTCATTATGGGCTTGCTGTGCTCTCCACCAAAGGCTATTATTGTTTTTCTCTTTTTTCAAAGTGTATTTTTTTTAACATAACACTATTTAAGTTACCACTTGCTACCCTTTTGTAACACAGGACAAGAAGTAGTAACAGCTCTTTTAGCACTAGCCCAATGTTTATGCATCATTCACAATGCAATGCAATAGTAAATTACCCTACTATTCACTCTTCAAAACATTGTCCCTGTTTAAGTAAACTTTCCTCAAAGTATCCTAATGTGAGTATATCTCGGATCCATTAAGTGAGGCAGAATGTGTGTAAGAGAAAGTGTGTTGAAATTAGAAATTTAGGATTTGAATCATGGCTTTTAGTATGTGTGAACTAAGGCAAAGTACCTGGACTCTGAGTTTTAAATCTCCTATGCAAAACAAGGATATTAATGTTTCAACTGCAGCATCAAAATATGAGCCAAAGTTATTGTATGTGCAACTTACGTGGGGCCTGAAAACCAGTCAACATACACAGTAGTGTTAATATGTATAGCAATATTAGTAGTCCTTATATGGCATACATCCCTGATTTCACACATTTTATAACATTGAACCAGTGACTGTCCTCAATTTACCTTTTACCCTTGTAATTCTAATGTGGGGTATGTTGACAATTCTATAAATAAGGGGGTATGTAAACACCTAACACCCTAGAGCAACTGATTATGAAGATCTACTATTTATCAGAAACATTTTTACAGCTTTTTTCCAAAATGTAAATTAATTAACACTTCAAACATATTTAAATGCCTGATACTTAAGCTGAAAAAGAAATACTAAAGTCTTCAATTGAAGACTGACTAATTGCCCTGGGAAGACAACTGTCACCAGTAGGGAAGCATCTGTCTATCTTGTAAAATATTAAAAAGCCAAGACTTCCTGTTAAAAATGTAATTAGTTTCAATATTGCAAGCTTTAAACTTTGTTAATACAAAACGTTGAAGTTTTTTCTTACAGATAATGTATTGGTAAATCAGAGTAACACAATTATTCGGGTATGGCAATTCTGTGGCCTAGTTTACGAGCACGAGCAGTTTCTAATTATATCAAAAGGAAGGAGCCCAGTAAAGGAATTTGTTCAACTCCCAAAGAAATTCAGACCAATGTTCTCATTCTTCTCCAACTAGTAGATCCATATATAATAAGATTATATTTTTTCTAAATTTAGGTGATTTTAGGTCTGTTTTGTGTCATGAAAATGTGGTTATAAATTGTTGCAAAATCATTTAGAGTGTAACTATTGATAAAAATAGTACTTCTTGAGTGCCTCCTCTGTGTCTGGAGCTAGGATGAGCTGCTTTACATGAATGACCTAACTGAATACTTGAAACTGTTTGAGAGAGGTATTAATTCTAAATAAGAATTCTAACTCAAGCATCAATTCTAAATGAGGATTCTAACTCAGGCAATTTTACACCAGACCAGTGGTCTTAACCATAAAGCTAGAAAGGTATACCTACTTTTGTTAATTATATTCCCGTCTTGTGCCAAGATAAGATAGTTGACTTTCTATTTTCAAATGAATTGTATGACCTGGTTTCATTTTGTTTTTCACACTTAGCTTCCAGAAATATCAGCTATCTGTATTTTTCAACATCCAATGAAATACTTCCTCAATCTAATGCCCCTCACTATTAAGGCTCCCTATCACTTCAGTTGCATTGCGTGATGTTCTTAATGCTTGCCTGGTTCTGGCTAAATGAAGACGCTTATGGCATTCAGTCCTGATTGTTTTTGTGATTACCTTCTATCTTTCTGCATAAAATGCATCCATTCAATACTGATTTTTGGACAACTATCTGCCTACCACTCCTTCAACATTTGAGCTGTGTTATATATACTTCCCAGAATGCTTTTGGCTAACACGGTCAGCCTCAGAGAGTATTAGTCACTGCTTCCATGGCCACCATCCTCATTGCCCAACACCTCACAGTCTTCCATGCAGTTACCCACTCTTCCCATCTTTGTCAGTGCTTGTTATT
This sequence comes from Mandrillus leucophaeus, assembly GCF_000951045.1. Taxonomy (NCBI): domain Eukaryota; kingdom Metazoa; phylum Chordata; class Mammalia; order Primates; family Cercopithecidae; genus Mandrillus; species Mandrillus leucophaeus. Next base: position 6,811,693 of record NW_012104698.1, on the reverse strand, counting down.
TTGTCCGGGACTCCCACCATTCATGGAAATGCCACAAACCCAACCCATTCCCTTTCTCTGGAACGTCATCTCTTATCCAGGTTGAGCAACTCTCACTTTAAATGAAAAGTCAGAATTTATTAATGTATTTTCAGTGGAGAAACATCCGTTTAAATTATTTTCTGAGCTAGTCTTGAATTATAAAGCCCTTGGGGTGTCCTCTTTAAGCTGATTCCTGAAATGCAAAAAAGTTGCTAAGTCTCCAAGGGTGGGGTGATCTGTATAATAAAGAGAGCTCAGATCTCAAATCACAGAAGTAGTAGAGGAAAAATAAAAGGGGAGAGTGGCGAAGAAAGTAGGGTAGGATTGATGTGGAGTTTAAACACTAATTCTTTAAATAATGTATGGCTTTGAAAGGATGATTTATTCCTTCCCCTAACAATTGATTCACTCTCCTGAGTGAAAAAGGCATGAATTTGTAGCTGACTTTAATCAAGTCTTGATATAACTGAGGGATTTTACATCAGAGACGTGCAAACAACTTACATTTGAATATTAGGGATCTAATTCAAAAAAACTCAATTACTTATTCCACTATACTGCTTAAGTCTTCTCTTTCTCTGTCTCTCTATCAATAATTTCTATCACATCTAATGTCCTCCTTTTGCTTTGTAGTAAAAATTACCTTCAGGCTCCCTATTCATCTCTGTTTACCTTTGTATACACAGACATTGATTATTGTGCTTTATTAAAACAGAAACTTTAGGTCTACCAAATGAAGACACAAATCTAGGTACAGAACATTTAGAAACAGCTTGATAATCGCATACATCTTCTTCCTCGTTTCTTTGCTGGTGTCTCATAATGAGAAAAAATTCATCATTATAATGAATTATATTATTTAGGCTTTATAATATAAAAATAAGAAATTTTGAATTTAAGTTTCTTTTCCAACTACCCTCAACACCATTTTCATATAACTACAGGTTACATATTGTTATCCAAATATTACAAACATGAAACAGAGAGATTGATTTGCTCAAATCTTACATCTAATAATGTTCAGAAGCTGGGGTTGGAACCCAGACAGTTCCATTTCTATCTATTTTTACTATATGACATGTTTCCAATCCACAAAAATAATATTCAACATGAACGATGCAGAAAAAAGTAATTTTCAGAAGCATCTTAAAACTGGTAAATATTGGTATTAGTTTCTAGCATGTCATTCAGAATGAAGTTGGAAATGGTCAGAGGTAATTTGCGCACAGATATTACTCTTTCCCTAACTGCATTAGAGTTTCTGAATCATGATCAGAAAATATTTTAGAAGTTCTTGAACTTTGGAATGATACTAGTATTCAAATTACGTCTCAAATTGTATGAGGTTTATAATTTTGAGCAAATAACTTCTTAGAGCTCCAGTTTCTCCCTCTAATAGATACAGATAACACCTGTCCTACAGTACTTTTAAATTTAATTTTTTTTAGCTGAAACCTATTCATTCTGCCATGAGGAAACCACAGTAGTTCTTCGACAACCTTCTTCATATCCCCCACCTCTCCTCTAAACATCCCCCAGTTTTGTTTTTTTTTTTTTTTTTTTTTTTTTGACTCTTGCCTTTAGTCCTCTCCCACATCCTTCATACTACTGGGCAAAGAGATGAGGGAGTCTTCTCAGTACCCTTTACAACTGCTTCCTAGCAATTATCCTGCCTTCTCTCTCAAAGCTCCCAGAATTAAATGCTATATTATTATGCCAAGATGCACTCTAACGCTTTTGTGGTAGCTGAGTTCAGATGATCAGACATTCCTCTTTATTGCTTAATGGCATTAATGACTTACTTTCTCTCTCTCAAACACAGCTACTTTCAAAACTCTTAATGATTGTAACATCTATGTAGATAATCCCTTCAAGACTCTAGCCTCTCAATTTCTCTAATTCTCTTCCATTAATCTTGTCTTCTGCCTTGCGTCAGTCCCTCTACACTCCTAGCTCAGGTTTGATATTGTTAAAAGTTGTATCCTCTCCTTAACAGAAATGTTAAGCAGTTCAACCTCCTACCATTCTAGTTCACTTCTCAAATATGCCAACTTTAAATATTCTTCAAACCACCTAGACTTTTAATACTTTGGCACTATTACCCTTTAGTTATTTCTCATTACCCCTCATATTCCCTCTTCACTTCTTTCCGACCTTAGATTCCATGGCCAAACATTATACCATCAACTCCTTTATTTCTTTCTCCTCTTTTACTACTCTTCTGCCAAGCTCCAATATTGGGTAATGTCATCTTTATTCTCGCAGCTTAATAAAAATACAGGGAGTGAGGAGGCATACAAAACTGCCTAGTGGTCTCACTTTAAAATTTACCATGCTAACGACAAGACAGACCTCCGTTTCACCAGACAATCCTATTCTATTTTCTAGTTCATTGTTTTCTTTTATTTCCTACTAAACGCCCATTTTGCCTTTCATGAACTTGAGTATGTCCTGTCTCATCTTACTCTAAGCTGATGCTCTTGTCTTCTAGTTCACTAAGAAAAAAGGAAGCAGTCAGGAAATGATGTCTATAAGCTTCAATTACTATATCTCTCTAGAAACCGCGTCTATACCACTATACTCAATCTTCCCTGCTATCACTTGGGATGAATTATCTGGACTCTTAGCTGATGCCATTTTCTCTACCTTTGTACTGCTCTCCATACCCTGCAGCCTACTCAACGAATCTCTTTAGGAAGGTCTCATCTTTCTACCCTGTTATAAAATTTTCCCTACAAAACTTTATAGCTGTCAGCATAGAAACATGGTGTTATTTCTTGCATCTAAATCCATATTAAATATATCACCCACCAATTATCACTCTATCCCTATATTCTACTTTATAGCAGCAATATGCTCTGGAACTCGCTTCATTAAAACTCTTGTATTCACCTTCATCTCAATCCATCAACACTGCTTTTGGCAAAGTCTCCAACAGTCTCAGAATGGCCTAACACAATGATCAACTCTTAATTCTTATTTTGCTTGACCTATCAGATTTATTTGACCTAGTTCATCAGATCTTCTCCAATTATCCTCTAGGACATGGTCTCTCTCAGGTCTCCTCTTCCCTCACTGGCTTCTCCCTCCACCATCTCCTCTGCTGTTTCTTTCATGTAATCAAAGTAGAAATAACAGCTTTTATTCTCTCCTTACATACACTCCACAATGTATGTAGGGCCTAGGGTCCAATCTCATGAACTATGTTAGCTTTAAATACTATCTGCATTGAGTATCTGTCTAGTTCCCTGTTTGAATGTGGTCCCTGATCATAAAACATATATATACACAACTGCTTACCTCTGTGGAAAGCTGAATATCTGACTTCCCATCCTCTCAAATCCCATTCCTTCCCAGATCTATTTCAGTAAATAACAATTTCACTCTCAATTTCTTTGCCATAAATGGTGACCACATTTTCTCATAATACACTCTGTCTTCTAAATGTTTTTCCGTTCTCCTGTTTTTGCTCAGTATTACCCAGTCTATTTTTACCCTAAAGCAAGAATTATCTTTTAGAAACATAAATCAGTTAATTTCTCTGCACAAAGTCTTCCAGTGGCTTCCTGTCTTACTTAGGTTGGATGATTGGTTATGATTGCCTGCAAGAGTCTAATCTCCCCCTACATTTTGACCTTATTTTCTAGAACTCTCTTCTTTGTTCATTTACTCTAGTCACACTGGATTCTTGCTATTTCCCCAAAACAGAAGCATTTAATCCTACGGGGTATTCTCTAGATTCATTTGTTTATTCGAATATAATCTATGTCCCTGTTTATAACTAGACTATAAGCTTTACAAGGGGTAAGGTAAAAACTGCGATGTTCTCTGCTGCATCTCTAGAACCTTAGAAAAATGTCTACTTCATTGGTCCAATGAGGAAAAATGTGAATAAATTATTCAATTCTAAAATTAAATATACATGCAATTTTCAGTAAACCTCCTTTTTTTTTTTTTTTTTTGGCTTCCAAGGAAAAGTATCCAGCTACCTTCTGGACATAGAAAACCTGAGAATGCTAGCTTAAATAATTCTTCAGAAAAGTTATATTCACTTTCTCTAGTTCATATTAACAGTATTTCTTTCTATATATATGTATATATACATATATTTAAAATTTTTACACACAGACACTTCTACCATGTAATGTATCTCTCCATATATATAACTTATATACACACAGATTATCTATCTATGCAGAATATAACTTTCTAGACCTCCCAAAAAAATTAAACAGATATTTGAAATGTGTTAAACTAGTTGTTCTCATAAATTTGTTTTGTGGGAAATTGTGCTATGCCCTTGGTCCAATTCAGAACTTTTTAGGTTATCTGACAAGGATATCTCATTGTTTCTTAATTTAACCCATTCATTTTTACTTCTCATCGAATTCTTCTAAGTTCTTTCCACACTCACTTTCTAGGCTATCCCAACCAACTTACAGAAATCAGCAGTTATCTGTCATCTTATTGACATATGAAGGACATTTCTACACCTACTTTCTAGTTATTGCTGCTCTGCAAAGGCAAGGGTGGATGTAGGTCTTGCCATGGGGAGGTGAAATGACAAATTGTTTTCCTATAGAGAGTGGTAGGAATGGAAATGTCATATGTGAAGGGGAAGATGTGTTCTAGAGGAGCTTCCACTCTAGGCTGCAGCTATTTATTTTCTAGAATACATAAAATCGTATTTTGCCAAAATAAGAAATAAATTCACAAACCTCTAGTTAGTTTATACAAGAAATTCATGTAGCTTCTAATAGCACTAAATTTCATAGAAAGCAATTGTTTTTAACCCTGCCCTTATTACACTAAGAGAAGCATCCTTGTCCTCCACATCCTCTGGCCCCCGAAATTACTGCACAAAGTGTTTTTCATTAACTGGTCATAAATGATATCCTGTCTAGATGATTTCTTTGGGGACTCGAGAGAAAACAGAAGTGCCAGATACTGTCATCATTCTTCTCTTCACACAATTATTAAGAAAATATTTATCCTTTGCTTTCTTTTGCTATCAGAGTATATTAAGTAAATTATTTTAGATCCAATGAAATAACTCACAGTGGTAAAACAATATGAAATGTTGTTCATAAGACTGCTGCCTGCCTAACAATTTCAGCATCTCTGAGATAGAAGGAATGAATGTACATTTGTCAAGAAAACATTGAGACCAAGTTAAAAAGACAAGAAAGGCTTTATTCGAGGCTTCTGCAAAAGGAAAGAGACATGGAAATCTGCAGAAACAAAAGGCAGGAGTGTTATTAAGCACTGGGTGATACAATGGAAAAGTGCTGGAAGACTGTCAGAGGGGAGCTTGGTCAGTGTCACTAGGCCATGATCCGTGTTTGCTAATTGGCACTTACGGAAGTTGGACTTCTACCCTGTCACAGAGTCTGGGAGATAGGAGTGCTATCTTCCACAATGATTACATTTTTAAAACATGGCTCCCAAATTCTTGAGAAAGACATTTCTGGGTTGTAAAATGGACAAAAGACTAGAATAAAATTTACACCTCAAAGGAACAGATAAAGACTACAGTAGTGCTTTTTCTAGAGTAACGTCTCCAGGAAAAATGATATCATAAGCCAATGGCTAGGATGAAAAATATCTAAAGTTTGGTCAAACTGAGGAAAACATTATAATCATCACATAAAACTACATTCCTGGAAAGCAGGGAATATAATACACACACACACATACATGTGTTATATATGTATATATAATTATAATATACATACTACATATAATACTATATATATTATGTTATATATGTATATGTATAATATACATACTACAGTCCTAAAAAGTAGAGAATATAATATATATTCCCTATTTTATTTTATATATTCCTGGTTATATTATATAATATATATCTCTACTTATATATTCTTTATTATATTGTATATAGATATATTTCTACTTATTGGATTACATATATTACTTATATATTACATATTATATATTCTCTACCTACATATCATATTAATATAATATGTATATTCCCTACTTTCCTGGAATATAGTATGCGTATTATATATGCATATACATATATAAAATATAATGTATATATTATTTTGTGTGGTACATATATATAAGGATTAAAAACACTCCAAGTGTAAAGTGGCCAGCCTAACAGAGAAAACTGGTGAGAGAAAGTTTCTCTCTAAATTGGCGTAAGGGAGCATGGTCTCCCTAGTCATCCTGGCCCATGTAATCTTCTCTTCTCTCAGAATTGCATAAAGTGCCTGCGGAAGCCACACAGAACTCCTAGGATTGCCTTCTCAGTTAGCGAGACCGCAACATCCACAGCACTTTCTGCTGAAGAAAAATGTTTTTCACCTCTCCGCAGGTCCACCCCATTCACCCCAGGCCTCTTTTCCCTAAGGTCGGGCCCACCCTGAACTTACTTCCCATTTGGGAAAGATGGAGGCTCTCCTTCCAGCTCCAGGTGGCCTGCGTCATGCGTCCTTCTTAAATAGCAGCTCACTTCAGACCTGGCTGAGTGCTTTTTAAGTGACTATCAAGGAAATCACTCTGGGGAAAATGTTTTAGGGGCAGGAAAAGGAAAACAAAGCTACCTGTGACAAGACCTTTTGGCTGGTGGAAGTAAGATCAGGGAAGACAAAACTCAGTTCTTTAAGGAAATATATTTCTCCCACAACCACCTCTAATTCTAGCTCCACCAGATTTTTAGTCTTGAATACTGGGAAAAGTCCACATGTTAGGAAGATTTCCTCTACCCTCAAAATTATTTTACAATGTAACCATAATAGGCTTATTGCCCAAAACACACAGCAAGTCAGTATGATAAGACATCAGGCTACAACAGAGAAAGGTTTAATCATAGGGTCACCCAGTGAGGAAATGGGAGGAAACCTCGATTCCATCTCCCCAAAGAATTTGGAATTAGAGAGTTTCAGAGTGGGCTGAAGTATGATGATTATTGATTGGTTGAAGAGTGCAAGGTGAAGTCATGGGACAGGGAGAGGAAGAAGTTATATTTGCCTGCTGATCTCATTCTTCTGTGAGGGTCTTCAAACTGGTTGCTGGAATTTGGGGTCTGAAAATCATCTTAAGTGATTCTTAAACAAAAGCCTTATGATTTTAATGTCAGAAATCCTATCTGTAGAGACAACGGGGATGCAAGTCATCAATATCTAATGCTACCTGACATTTAGCAACAAGGAAGTGGGCCAGAATGCAGGTCTATTGATGCTTAGTTATAGCCATATTTCTGTCCAGAACCTGGCACGCAATTCTTGTGAATCCTGTTGGGACAGTTTCAATAATTTCTATTTCCAAACGAATGCTAGAATAAATTACTTTATTGGTTAATTAATACCCTTGTTATGATAAGCCGTGGTTGTTTGCTAAGTCAAAGATGTTATTGAATATATGTATATACACACATAATATATATATGAAATATATAAAATATACACATAATATATGTACTGCCTGAGATTGTAGAGTGGGAAGTAAGCCAATCTGTGGTGAATCTGACTGCACAGCATATGATTCCATGTGATTTAGGTCACAGCCCTGTGTTTATTTCTTAAGAAGACATATTTGAACCTGGACATGACATGTAATTGTGATTGCATAGGATTGTATAAACTTGGCTTTTCTGAGAGTTAACAGAAGAATTCAATGAATATTTATCAAACGCCTATTTCTTTACCTCTCCAATCCTTCCTTCATATTCTCAACTAGAGTAATCTTTTTAAATAAAAAACGGATGGTGTCACTCTTATGAAGTCCCAATGGCAGGGTGTTTTTTAGCTGTTTCTTTGACTAGACACAGATACTAGATATATAAAGTGGTCTTCCACGGTATGCAATAGCATAGGATGAGCACGGAATTGACTTTTCTAAATAGTAGGACACTATATAACTTTCATAATAAAGCTAACTAATAATGGTTAAATGCAACATTCGCACAGATGTTTGAACGGAAGTACCATATTTTAAAAAACAAAAGAGCTTATTGCTGGCTGTTGAGGCTGTATCTGAAGTCCTCTGAGGAATGCATTCTAGCTATTGTCTATCAAGCATATTTAAATGGAAAAATTTGAGAACCATTGCCTTGGGTGAAATCCAAATTCTTCAGAAATTCACACTAGTCTCTGCATTATTTAATATTGGCTATTTTGGCACTATGACCGTTTTACATTTCTGCATCCTGTTTTATTCTCTACCAGTTCCCAACAACTTCCAGTAGCCAGAGTACAAGAGTTTGCTTTTGTGCAAACTGTGTTACTCACCTACCATGACTCCCCTGGTCCTTGCTCTTCCAACATATTTCTATGTGTGCATCCAAACCTTGCTCAGAACTCTGCTTCTCTCTTGAGCCTTGTCTATAAACCCGAAATGTAATGAATTCACTATCACCACTTTGAAAACGTAGTTACTACCATATAGTCTACATATTTTCCTTATTGCCATTTTATATTCTTACACAAGTTTTATACTTTTGATTCTCAAGAACCTGAAGTGTAGCAAGGAGAGAGAGACCCCTTTCTCTCTCAGTAATCCGCATTTCCTCTAATGCTTTCAAGGTAAGCATCAAATTCTTGACCAGCTCCCAAGGCCCTAGCCATCTCTCTGCTCTCACCTGGAAATTCTCTCTCCATTCCTCTCTGTGTTCAAACCCTAGAGGCTTTCACTCACTTTCTTAACTAGACTGTCTTCCTTTGCCTCATGGATTTTATACATGACGGTTCCTGGATCTCCACCTGGATGCCTAGAACACTGGCCAAATTCCACCCACGCCCAGTACACTTTCCAGTTAACTTATACGTAGCTTTTGAATCCCAGTGCTGCTATTGTTTCCTTGAAATAGTTCTTCCTAATATCTCCAGTTATATGCTGCCAATACTTTTTACATTACTGATTCATAGTTACCTATTGATATGAATATTTCAATAATGTGCATTTTCTTTTCTGTAATCCACCACTGGGAAAAGAGAGACCATACTTATTTTGCTCAGCACTGAATAATAAGGCATTCAGTAGGCGGGACTTGTGGATACCTGGGATATGAGGTGTGAAGAGGGGAGCAGATTAAAAGAAAGTTATGTTATTGGCCAAATCAGTGATTTTGATCACTTCTATTGGGTGGAAGAGATTGGGAGAAAATAGATTCCGAATGGGTTGGAGAATTATGGGTAATAAGAACCATTTGCATATGTTGTCTTCTTTTATCTACACATTTAAAGAGGTCAAATAATAAATGGGATATATAACTCTGTATTAAATAAGTGAGTGACTTCTTGAAAACTTAGACAAAAGCTAAATAGATAAATTGATGTTAAAGTTCAATGCATATAAATAGAATTCTACAAATGTCATACATTTTAAGTATCTCTCAATATTAGGCCATTCCAGTTCTCTCCCAATCACAGTTAAAGCACAGTTATTTTAACTAGCAACACCAATATAGAGATTGAATTTATAGTTGCTTTGCTCTTAATTATTTTTTCTTCTGATCCCCTGTCTTTATTTATGTGTGTTTCATGCCAAAATAAGAAAGTCCCAGTTTCCAGGAGAATCACAAGAAGCAACCCTGGCATGGACCCTTATGCAGTATGGTTGCGGTAACTGGAAAAAGCGTAACCTCATCTTTAACCTTGTCTTTCTGCTGTGAATTGTAGGTATGTTTGGGTGTGGACACTGGTAATGAGCTTGGAAGCTCCTGTTTGATAAGAATGTTTGTGGAATTTTGGCACTGTTGTACTTCCCAGTGCACAGCATGAGTCATCTACACTGAGGTTGCCAAGATTACACAGAACCTAGATAACAATTGGCTGCAAAATGAAGTTGCAAATTTAACTATATCCTAATTACAAGGATGATTATACAATATCTTTGTGATAACAGAAGGGCCTGCAAGATGGTACAAAGCACAAAGCAGCTCTAAGTATGAACTGAGGAAATGCTGAGAAAAAATAAAGAAGCATCATGCTTGGGAGAACACTGCAGAGAGAAAACCACAACACATTTACCACAATCACCTCAAAAGAACAGTAACAAAAACAGTAATAGAAAAAAGAATACTAGCAGAGAGACAGGCTGAAGACATTAATTGGAAAAGTTATTGCTTTTGGTCAATGTCTGGGAGGTAAGGTTTCCTCCAATTTCTTTATTATCCATTTTTAAATTTTATTTTTAAGATTTCTGAGCAAATTTTAATTCTTTCCTCATATCCATCATTTTTCTTTCATAAAGCCACTTCTCTCTTTAGTAGAACCTTATGTCTTCTATATTTGAATCAAACAAAATTCCTGCATTTGCACTCTAAACTTCAGGCAAGAATGGAATAGTTCACAAGATAATGATTTACAAAACAAAGTAGGCGTCAAATCATTGTGATGTAGTAGCAATCCTTCAGTCATTAGCATTTCTTGTAAACATATAACATGTATTTATCATAGGATGTACCTGCTGTTACCAGGTACTCTAACTTTTTTCATGCCATGCATGTAGTATAGCAATGAAAATAAAAATTACCCAAATAATAGTATAATAGATTTTATAAATAGGGATATACGGGGTGTTATAGAAGCTTGATCTTTGGCATAAATAGTCATGACATTGGGTCTTTGAATGTAAAAGTCCAGATGATTTCTTACTGTCAGAGTTAATGGTTACCTCAAATAGAAAAAATTTTGAAAAAGAAGAGGAAAGTTGAAGCACTCACATTTCCTTATTTTAAAACTTACTACAAAGCTACAGTAATCTAAACAGTATGGTACTAGCATAAAGTCAGGCATATAGATTAGTGGAGTAAAATAAAGTTTCCAGAAATAAATCCTTGCTATAAAATCCAGTGATTATTGACAAGAAGAATAAGATTATTCAATAGGAAAAAGACAGTCTTTTCAGCAAAAGTTGAACATAATCAAAGAAATACAGAACTATGTCACGAGGCTTTACCCATTAGACAATTAAACCCAGAAGGACAGTTTGCCTGGAATTAAATGTAGCATGGTAAAGAAATGCAGGTTCTAACATAATTTAGGATATTGGTGTGGAATTGTGTCTTTCTTTTTTTGGCATTGGTATCATTTTTGCCATCTTTCTTGATACCCTTATACCAATAATTTGAGAACTTTCAGAGAATTCCTGGGTAAGCTCTTTAGAAATTTTGTGAAGGTGTTATTTATCTTAGTTTCCTAGATCCTATTGGGAATTGAGCAAGTATTTTTTAAGGAGCCACCAAGAAATTATCAAGTTTTAAAGAACTAATCTTGCAGTGAACACAGATGACATAGAGAACAGGATATTGAAATCCACTTTTTTTTTTTTTTTTTTTTTT
>NW_012104698.1:6785340-6800308 GCF_000951045.1 Mandrillus leucophaeus | reverse complement strand
TTAGTGCAAGCTCAGCCTCCCGGGTTCACACCATTCTCCTGCCTCAGCCTCCCGAGTAGCTGGGACTACAGGCACCCGCCACCACGCCCGGCTAATTTTTTTGTATTTTTAGTAGAGATGGGGTTTCACCATGTTAGCCAACATGGTCTCCATCTCCTGACGTCGTGATCCACCCACCTCAGCCTCCCAAAGTGTTGGGATTACAGGCGTGAGCCACCACGCCTGGCCAAGATATTTAAATCCTTAATGGTATACCTAGGCCTAGCGTGGCATCTACATACCTATATCTATCTCTTTATATCTAAAATGGTATTATTCATGCCAATAGGATTTTAAAAGAATGAGTGGTCATATTTATTATACTCTCTGAATCTTAGTTTATTTTCCTGTAAAAGAGGGAAATATCAAAAACATCCCAATAGGTTATCATACATAACCTATTGGGCATATTATTCATATCCACATAACAAATAGCAGCCCCTATTATTATCGTATGATCATGTTTCTACATTTCTGTCTCTTTTATTTGGGGACTCTTGGAATCAGAAACATTGTTTTGTTCAACTCTCTATTTCCTATGTCTATCATAATCCCTGATGGCCTTTAAATATGCCTTGTACATGACATTTCTAACAAATGTAAGGAAAAATCCTAAGGTGTGTTTCTTATAAAGTTTCTTTATTGATTCAAGTGGCTTGACAGATGATTGGCATATGGCAGGTGCTCAATAAATATGATTTAAAATTATTATCTTCTATTCTTTCCCTCTAGCAGGTCAATTTTCTTGTATCATTAAAATGGAGAGTTGGTAGTGGATACTTATTTGATTGTCCATTCTCACCGCTAAAAGGGTTTGAGGACGGATCTGTAGTTTGAGTGAATGACAGTGTCCCAGTAAACCTGTCACATATGCTTAAAACACCCAGAGGAAAGTTATTTTAGAAAAAGAAAAACAAAGAGTTTTAACTACAGCTGGGAGCATAGATGCATTGAAATGCAATTATCCTGGCATTGGCTTTTAGCCAGATAACTTGGAACTAATGATAAAGTGAGTTTATGTAAACCTCTCCTTTATCTCTCTCCTCCTACTCTCCTTCTCTACTTTTCTGGTCAGCCTCTCTCAGAGGAGATCTTAGAGGGATTGGGTTGGAAAGGAAGCAATTTATATCTAGACTGCGTACAAGACACTTCACATACATGATTTCATTTAAATGTCAAAGTACTTTATGTCTTATTCACTTAATTCCTATACTTAATAGTGCAGGAATGCAGTAGTTGAGGTTCAAAGAAACTAAGTAATTGGCCCAGACTAGAGTGGCCTGATCATGATTTGAACGTTGATCTTTCTGTTTTTGAAGTCCTTGCTCTCTCTACGTTACCACTCTTCCCCTGAGTTTGCCATCTGTCTCCATAACATCTGCCCAGGTACCGCTAAGTGACAATTGCCCACATAATGCAAAGAATATGAGGACAAGAGGTCCTGAATTACTTTGTTAATTATGTTTCCCATGTCTCCTATGTATCCAGCCAAAGGCCATTACACATCCAAGTGGTGACCTCGGAGAAGCATAGTCTTTAGTTCTCCAGCTTCTGAGGAATGTGGATGACTCAGGAGAAGCCAGTGGCTTCACCAGGTTCTGCCATGGGGACTGGTGGACTATATCACTTAGTCTGAAACTTATAATAAAATGAGCTAATTATAGTGTTTCATTTAGCTATTGTGTACATTACGTATTTCTTGCTTGTGTGAGTTCTTTGTTATAAAACAGAAGGAAAAAAATCATGTCATCCTTTTCTTTATTTGTCAAGACATATTTTGGCAAAAACAAATCCTGAAAGAGATAATATGAATGTATTTGTTAAGACTTTGGCTGTAAAATAGATAATAAAAGCAGGAGCTTACATGAAAAGGGATGGTTCTTGAGCAGGACACTGAAATAATATCACAAAATCACCAAGCCACCTGAGGGAGGGTGGGCTCAGCCACCAGGGCAGCAGTTACAGAGGCACAAGCCTTTTTGGAGCTCTCAGTTTTGTGCTGTGGTGTCTAAGTTCAGGGCATTTGCATAAATCTTACCTTCCGTGCAAGACAGTTTTTTTTGTGTGTGTTTTTTTTTGGTGGTGTTGTTAACATGATGGAAAACACAGTCCCTGACAATTCTGAGTAGTATAAATTCAGCTTTTGTTTTTTCCATCTCCAGTCAGCCCAGGGAGGAAATGATTGGCCCAGAAGATGCCCAGGTTTATAGCAAGGTGGTCAGTGGGAGTCAGAATACTATGGTTGGCCCAATTTGGGTCAAGTGATCATCTGTACATCAGAGAACTACAGAGCAGGGTCAGATAAGTTCCTCATTCATCTCCTAACAGTTATACAACAAGGCATGGTGTGATCACTAAAGTGGTATCTTGACAGTAGGAGCAAGGGAGCCATGGCAGTGTGGAGTCCCCTGGAATATAAGGACGAGATGCCCTGGACTTCAGTCATTTGTCTTTTGCACATCTTATTTTTCCCTAACAAGGATTCTGGCTCATTCAGCAAGATGGCTAACTTTTAGGACTCTGGCTGCTTAGCTCTGTTCAGCAGGGTTTTTCAAGCTGCTGGTGGGAAAGTAAGATGCAGTGATGAGCTCAAACGTGTGGGGTATCACAGCCCAAGCGTGCATTCTGTGTTCTTTTATCCACACCAGAGATTACAAGCAGGGGATAATTTGAAGGACTCTAGGAAATCGCCTGTGTCTAGAGATGTCCTTCTCGGGATCCTGAAATTTTATCAAGAGAATTACAAAACTGTTGGATATCAGGGTGGAAAGGAAAATAACCATTTCAGATCTTCTTCCTCAGCTGGCTTTTAACATTTCACATAACCTAATAAAGATCACAAACTTGCTGGTTGTGGGCCATCAAACCCAAACAAAGTCTTGTAGCATCCTAAAATTATTGTTTATGCATAAACAATTTATAAGTGCCTACCTAATACGATATAAAAATGAATCCTTTATACAATGTATATTCTCCACAGTCAGTCTTCATTAATCTGAATTCATATTTGTGAACTGTCTAGACCCTGACCATTTGAATTCGAACACCCAAGAAACCTTTTTTTTTTTTTTTTTTTTTTTTTTTTTGAGATGGAGTCTCACTCTATCACCCAGGCTGGAGTACAGTGGCGCGATCTCGGCTCACTGCAACGTCCACCTCCTGGGTTCAAGTGACTCTCCTGCCTCAGCCTCCTGAGTAGCTGGGATTACAGGCATGTGCCACCACACCCAGCTGATTTTTTCATATTTTTAGTAGAGACAGGGTTTCTCCGTGTTGGTCAGGCTGTTCTTGAACTCCTGACTTCAGGTGATCTGCCTGCCTCAGCCTCCCAAAGTGTTGGAATTACGGACGTGAGCCACCATGCCTGGCCCAGGAAACCATTTCTAAGAATTCTTCTTTAAATGTGAGTGTGAAGGCTTCCAGTGACAAGGAACTTTCTCTGTCTAAAGTCAGACTTTTTCATTATCAACCTGTGTTGATCATTAGGAAAGTACTCCTTACAGTGATATGGGTTATTCCACCCTTTAACTTTCTCATAAGGATAATTGTTCTTTTCTCCCATGGCAATCGTGCAAGATCTTTTCCTTTGTAACACATGGAACAGCTTGGAATAGTTGAAGCTATTATTGCTCATATGAGTGGCAGTATTTCCACACACTTTTGAATTTTGTAGACCTTTCAAGCTTTGTAACGTTTTATTCTTCTAGTATAAACTTTAACTGCACCCATGTTTTTTCTTCATGTTATCATACCCTTCAGTAACTAACATTCCCTCTCATCATAATTTGTATCTGCTTTGCCCACTAAACTATCTATGGCAGGTAAGGATAGGGTCTCCTTCTCCTTTTCATGACTGTTACTGAGTGACTTCTACAGTGCCTGATATAATGTAGTTGCTCATTGAATGTTTTGATAATCAAATGAAGAGTAGCTCATCAGAAGCACTGAGAATGACTTTCACTTATCATGCAAATGGGAAAACATCAAATTAAATATTAAATTGAAAAATTGCTAACTTTTTTGACAGTTTTTTTTAAGTCTATGTCTACAAATTGAACTAAACTTTGTAAAATATACTATCAGTTATCCAGGGATGCACTTTTGTATTTTTCTACTCTGAGGGAGTAAACTGAGTTGGGTTCCTTTCAATATTCCACAGCCTTTTCATGAACTTTATGCTGTCAATTTTGGCAGAAGTGCAGTAAATCCTTTCTTATCACTTGCTCCTCATATATAATCTATTGCATTTCCATCAGAGAGTTCATTAAAATTGTTCTTGCCTCTTCATCCCTCTGCTGCTAATGTCCAAAGTTCAGCTAAGACAAAGATGGCTTGAAATATCTTCAGTTTTGATGATTCAGCTTCATCATCTATGGTTTAAAAGATGTATTTAAAGTTATTTATTTTTAAATTGAAAAATAATCGCATATACTTACGATGTACAACATGGTGTTTTGATTTATGTATACACTGGGGATGGCTAAATCAAGCTAATTAACATATACATTACCTCCTATAGTTTTTTTGGTAGTAAGAACACTTAAAATCTATTCTCTTGCAAAAACAATAAATCCATTCTCTTCAGAAGAAATAATCTTAAAGTGAAAATTGAGATTTTTCTCATAACTCTCCTAAGTTTATAATTTTTTGATAACTCCCTGATAAGCAAAGACTAATGCCTTGGATATCACATTAAAATTGTCTTCATGACCCCTACTAAAATAACATTAATTACATATTTCTTTGGGTGCTTATTTTGAAGTATCTACCTACTCCACTAGAGAATTTCTTTTTCTCCAAGAAGGCAAGGACCACCTCTCTTTAAATCTCACTGTACTACGAGCAACTTGTAAAGAAGCAACTTAAGAAAAATGTGTTGAATAAATGAGTCAGTTGAGATTCCAATTCAGGAATTTGTCCAAAAATGTCATTCTGTAGTTTCCTATGTAGCACTTTTCACACACTGTCTGTTGAATATGTTTTGCTCTAGTCATTTACCTTATTCTTGGGGGAAAATCAAAACAAAAATAAAATTTAAAAAACCCAAAACACCAGTGCCTTTACTAGTTGATTTTCTCCCTGAAAATTTCTATTTCTAGTTCATATTTTCTAAGTCTCTAACTCCAGATCATTTTTAAATGTTCAAACTTTGTCCATTTATATGACGTTGTTCTAAAGACTCTTACAGCTGTGTTTTTATTAGCCAGCGATACCCCTATGATGGAACCTAACATGCTCAGTGCAATCACTCACTTATACGCCTATTTCCCCACTCCATCTCCCATGATGAAAGCATTAAGAACAGAGAGCCCTTTCTTATTCCATATTCTAACCACTTAGCAACTTGCTGAGTGCTTAAATGAATGCTAGGTGGTAGAATTGCTAAGTGAATACCTCAGAGGGCCTTTTTATTTTTTCATATCACCTGTCTTTAGATGATGATTTCAGGAAATGATGACATAAACTAGTCTAACAGCCCTCAACATACTTAGAGTCCTTCTGTCTTTAAGTTCTAATATTACTTAGAGTACTAGTAAAAATGGCTGCCTAATTTTACAAGAACCATTTAATTCACAGAACGTTTATATTTTCCTATTTATTTATAAATGTTTCAATAATATTTTTTATTTTTTCTATCCTTTAAAAGAAAAAAAAAGGCAACAGAAATTTTCATATTCAATACGTGCCATCTTCTGACAAATGCACCAGACCATATGTCTTCACAGAGGAAGGGTGAAGGTAGGGAGGGTGCAGCTTTCACAGGAAGCAGCCCGTCAGGCATCCTTAGCCATTTCTGGTAATGAGACTCTGTGCAGAGAAAACCCAAAGGCTACAAATTGACACATTTCCGTATGTAAGTGCTACCCAAACGCATTGGAATACACCCTTCAAGATGCTGCAGAGCAGTTTTCTAGCCAAAGAGGCTGCACTATACTTTTGTGTTCTTTGGATTTACGTTTGTGTGTGTATGAGAGAGAGAGAGAGAGAGAGAAATGGCAGTTTTAATTTTTTATGACACCTTGGTGTTGACAAACAACTTGAATTTGTGGAATGATATGTAATCAGAAGTATATGTGGTTTGCCTGATGATCTTGTTCAATATTCTGGTCATTTTGAGATACCCACCAACAGCAAGTTGCTGAAAGAGGCTCAATATTTTCTCATTTTCTAATACTCCGTGTTTAGTTAATGTGTCGGGCTTAAGATTTGTTCTTTGTTTTCAGACTAAAAAGTCACATATTTAAATTGAAATATGAACTAATATAGAGTCAAAGATATTTGAAAATAAGTAATCTTGGAATAAGTTAATAAATAAACTTGGGAAATAACATCATTGCTCTCACTATTGGAAAACTTCTTAGTCCATATTTATAGTCTGACTTCAAAGACCAAGGGCAATTGAAGAATACTATTATATTTATAGTTAGCAGTCCTAACTTTAAATCAGAAATCTACCTATGTGTATGATGTGGCAAAAAATCGATTAACTCTCTGGAAAGGCTTTCTGATGGGGCCAAAGATGCCTGTCCCTTTTCCATATTCAAGTGGTGCAGAAGAGCAACTGAGAGAATGTAAATGAGTTTTCTATATCAGGAAATACGATGGAAACATAGGCTACAGTAACATCTCACTGAGAAGCAGTAACCTAGGACACAGCTGGGGATCAGCCTCACCAGACTATCCCCTCTGACTCTTTGTCCTGCCTTCCTGTGTGCTAAAAGCTTGAGAGGAACAAAATTCTACTCTTATTTGTTTCACTACACCCATTCTAATCACATCTGAAAACTTTTTGCTTCTTGAGTATTCCACATTTTCAGGCATCAATGTCTTTTGTTGTTTAATTTTCATTTCTGTTCCATTTTCTGAATTTCTGCTAATCTTCCAAAACTCAGTCCACCTCTTCAAATCTTTCAGTGGTTTTCTTTGAATCCCTCTCCTACCCAGGCAGAATTATGACAACTGCTCCCTTCTTTATGCTTGGCCAGTATGTTGCTTATGCCTCCTGATACGATTTGGCTGTGTCCCCACCCAAGTCTCACCTTGAATTGTAGCTCCCATAATCCCCACATGTTGTGAGAGGAACCCAGTGGGAGGTAATTGAATCATGGGGGTGGATTTTTCCCATAGTTCTCCTGATAGTGAATAAGTCTAACGAGATCTGATGGTTTTATAAAGAGCAGTTCCCTAGCACATGCTCTTTTGCATTCTGCTATGTAAAACGCGCCTTTGCTTCTCCTTTGTCTTCTGCCATGATTGTGAGGCCTCCCCAGCCATGTAGAATTGTGAGTCCATTAAACCTCCTTTTCTTTATAAATAACCCAGTTTGAGATGTTTCTTCATAGTAGTATGAAAATGGACTAATATACCTCCATTACAGCAGTAATCAATTATTTTTATTATTTATTAATAATAATAAACTTTATTAGTTATAATAGATAAACTATTATATCTGGATTTTAATGGAATGGGACAGGTCTTAACAGCCATAATGAATTAAATACCTAATCTGCGTTTGGCAACATATCTACACAATTATATTTTTAGAAGCAACTCAGCTCCTGGCTGTGGGTCCTTCATTAATCAAGCAGTAAGTGATTTAAAAATGACTCCATGATGTTGCAATTGGCACTTAGACACTATTTTCTAAGAACTCAATAGGAGGAGCTTTTCTCTGTAACATGGGAGGACCAGTGAACTCCAAGTTCCTTGTGGGCAAGAATCACACTTGACACTCGTCTCCTTCATACTTCTTAGCATACTGCATGTGGCAGATGCTCAAAGAGTCATGATAGATTGTGATGATCCCCATCACTTTTTGTTCCTCTTTTGCAGTATTTAAGATTTGAGGTCAAGTCATTATATTGAGATGTCCTGCTGCTTTACTACATTGTACATTTCCCAGGGTGTAGATGCCCAGTGCCTTGTCTGTTAGAGCACTGCCAACATAACAGATGTGACAACAGTTCACAGCTCTTTTTTTTGTCCCCAGGCCACTCTGTTTATGTGTGGTTTATCATGATTAGTTTGATAAATGACTTTAGTTCTTAGGGAGGCAATCGCTTCATCTTCTCTCAAACACAGTACCATTATAATTTTATACAAAGAAATGAGAAGGTTTGTCTGATGCTTAAAATAATCTGCATGTCCTTAGAAAAAAACTTTTAATTTGAGAATCTAAGGAAATATAGTGACATTCAGGATTCAAGTAGCTCTGTAACTTTAAACTGAATCTTGAATACTAATTTTTGTTGAGGTACACTTTTCCTTTTCTTTGAGAACAGGAGCTAAATTTGTTAGATTCCAAAAGATCCATTCATTTGAAAAAGATAAAGGAGCAAATATTTATAGCAATGTTACTCATGTTAACTTTAAGCTGAAAATACACTACCCATCAATGTGCAAATGGACAAGCAAAATGAGATTCATCCATGAATGGAATGCTACTCTACAACTAAAACAAAACAAAACAAAATTACAGAAAAATGTAACAACATGGATAAACCTCAAAAACATACTAAATAAAAGTCAGACACAAATGAGTAAATATTGCATAGTTCTATTTATATTCAACTTCAGAAGAGGCAAAAAGTAAGACAGAAAGTACATCAGTGGTTGCTTGAGATTGGGATGGAAGTAAATTCACATGCCAATAGACATGAGAAAACATTTTTTGTGGTGATGAAAATATTCTCAAAGTGAATCATGATAATGTATAAGCTTACTGAATATAAATATCCTAAGAATCATCAAAATGTTCACCTATGGTGGGTGAATTTAAGTTTTATAGTTAATAAAAAAGTTAAGAACGAGAACTTTGGAATATATTGCTTCACTTGTAATAATTAGTTTACAAAGCCACAAAACACAGGTTCACCAATACTAATATTTTTAGCAAATAAAGTTTAGAAATTAATATATCCGTCAATGAGACAGTAAGGTTAAATTATCCTTTAAAGAATACAGGAACTATAAATCGTTGATTATTCAGCTCATATATATAAGTGAGAACATGCAGTGTTTGGTTTTCTATTCCCGTGTTAGTTTGCTGAGGATACTGGCTTCCGCAGATGAGACTGTTTCATTTCCTTTTATGGCCACAAAGTATTCCATGGTATATATGGGCCGCATTTTCTCTATCCAGTCTATCATTGGTGAGCATTTAGGTTGATTCCGTGTCTTTGTTATTATGAATAGTGCTGCAATGAACATATGCATGCGTGTATCTTTGTAATAGAATGATTTATATTCCTTTTGGTATATACCCAGTAAAGGGATTGCTGGGTCAAATGGTATTTCTGCCTCTAGGTCTTTGATTAAAAAGTGGGCAAAGTACATGAATACACACTTCCCAAAAGAAGACATACATGCGGCCAAGAAACATTAAAAAAAGCTCAGCATCACTGATTATTACAGAAATGCAAATGAAAACCACAATGCAATACTATTTCATGCCAATCAGAATGGCTATTCTTAAAAGGCAAAATGCAACAGATGCTGGTAAGGGGGCGGAGAAAAAAAATGCTTTTACACTGCTAGTGGGAATATAAATTAGTTTGACCACTGTGGAAGAAAGTGTGGCGATTCCTCAAAGCCCTATACTAAGTACTTTAAGCACATTATCCCACTCAGTCCTTACAATAACACTATGATTTAGTACTTCTCACATGTTATGTTTTCAGATACGGAGTTTCAAAAGGGTAAAATTAACTGGTTACAATTTGAACCTCTTTGACTCCAAAGTTCCTGCACACAGCTTCATTTCCTTATGCTACCCATTTTCTTATTGCCTTTCATCATAAATTATATATTACATATGTGTATACATATGCATTATGTATATACAATCTATAGATACAGAGACACACCACCAGGTTGGCAGAAGGAGAAGTTGGATCTGGATAAAAGAGGCAACGGAATCATTATCCAGTTCCAAATTCACATATCAGAGGCACTCATTGCTAATATCAGCTACCACCATGAAGCTTTTCCTGAGGTGTTACCACTCCTGCTTTAACACATGGGTCCCAAAATAGACCAATCTCCCACCCACCTTCTGTTTAGAAAAGCTGAGATCTTTCAAAAAGACTAGTTAACTCAGATTCCTCCTTCAAGAAACCAGGGCTAAGAAGGTGAGCCAGGCATCCTTGTTTGTGGGGGTGGGGGTGGCATGGTTGTCAGTGGGTGCTGAATTTCATTTCAGTTCCAACAAGGTCTCTCATACACACCCACAGGACTGAGGATAGTTTCCTTCACACGTATTCTTTTTGCTGTTCAGGAGTATCTCAGTTTCTGGGAGAAGCAGAACCACTGATCTCAGCTGAACAGGGCAAAGGATTAAATGTTAGAGCCTATAAACTAAACAGACTCACTACCAGAATAAAACATCAACATCAGCTAACTCAAAAAAAATTAAAAAGATATGAATGAGCCAGGTAAATAATCTAAGGAAATACTTGACAGTTTCTATTTCTCCATTTGGTTAACGAAATCCCTTCTCCTTCAGGCTGAAAGTTGTCTCATTAAGAAGGCATGGAAATATCAATAGTTATAAACAATATTAGTTGTGTTTGTCAGTGATCCATGCTGGCCCAATTACCATTACTCTAAAAAGATTTCAGTCGCCAGTTGAGCTTTATAGAAAGAGAAGATCAAAACAAGCTTGCAATTTTAGAGTGTTTTTTTATATTAACACGTTATTTGTGCCCCCTGATGCATTTCCCTTTTGGACTTGTGTAGCGGAGAAGCTGTCCTCATTAATAACTTTCTTTTTAACATTATTTAATGTCCAGAATGAGATGATCATGTTTCAAAGAAATTACAGACCTTTATTTTGCACTGCAGTTAAGCCGAAGATAAGATGATGGAGGGAGAAATGCTATTATTTGAGCTGCAATTAGGGTACTTTTTAAAGTTGTGACAGCTTAAGGTAAATGTAATCACAGAACAATTAGCAGGTAATTATGCTGTTACTGGTTAAATTCATGTCTGGAGTGAGCAAAGATCCTGAATTTCATTCTGTGACAATTTAGGTGAATTATTTATTTTCATTGAATAACGATCAAGGAAAGCAAATGAGGCAAGAACAGAATATCATCCATTCAGCTGACAAAGCTAAGTGTAATAGTCAGACTATCTACTAAATAAGTGGAAGTCCATTTGGAAACGATTGTTTACATAACTCTTCCCTTGGAAAACAATTACATGGTAAGATATCTTTTTCCAAAATAATGTTTTAAATTATAGCTTGGCAGTTTTACTATAAAAAACTAAGTTTTTGTGGCCAATATACCATTTATCTTGAACCCTTTTAGTTCTTACCACATTGTTTTCAAACCCTATAACAGTTCTGTCTATGAGGTGCGCATATAACTCTTGATTTCCCCAGAGCCTGAAAGATTGCCTAACACATACTGCTTGGTAAATGTTTGTTGAGCAATCGGACTGCATATTCTCCAGATCTCTCAGTTACATCTCTAGTATTGGCTTCTCTGTTGCATGATTTGCTGTTGGGAAACCTCCATATTCTCACTTTCACAGGGTTTCCAGCCTGGTGGGGTCAAGCGATTCATAGATAGTAAACACGTAGATCTATCTCTCAGGTGTGAATTTGTTCTCAGTGTATTAAACCCCTCCTGTGTTACAGGTACTAGAATGGCTACTTTCTCATATCACATGTAATTCTTATCAATGTCTTCCAGGGAGGATTTTTTTCGTTTTTTTGTTTGTTGGTTGCTTTGTTTTTTCCTGAACAGAGAGGTTTAGAGAGGCTACACTGAGCAGTGAAAGCACAAGGCCTTTGGCTCTGTCTGACCTAGGTTCTGATTCTTACTCAGTACTTGGCCTAGGCTGTTATTTACAGCTTATTTACAGTTATAATTGTGGGTTTTAACCAATTACAATATGGAGGCATTGGGGAAGTTGGTATTAGGTTCATGAATCATGTTTTCTGTGAGGCAAGCCCAGCACAGAGCTTGCCTCATGGTAGGCCCACAATCAGTGGAGAATATTTTATATTATTGTTCTCTTGTGGTAATAATACAGTTGTTAATCCTGATGACTGGTGAGTTGGCTGGCCACACACATGGTGCAAGGTGTGAATTAAAATAATGTCTCTTACACTTATTTGCAGAATCAAAGGCCAGATCTGTTTTTACTTTACATAATCACTTGCTTTTGAGATTCGTGGAGGACACACACACAAATGTGCCCACACAGACATGCAGAAGAATAGAAATCATCTAAAACTGGCAAAGTAATCAAAGAAAAAACACATCATATATTTCCTAATCAAGATGTTCAGAAAATATACACATCTGACCCATTCAGGAGTTGCTAATATATATTACGATGTTAAAGTTACTGATAATGATTTTAAAGAGCACGTACTTTGTTTCTGTCATGTTACAGATATATATATATATGTAAATATCAGATATATTATTGCAAGAAACTAATAGCAGATATTAATAACATAAATTAGCAGATTTATGCACAATTTTAATGACAGCAACAATCACCACAACCACCACTACCAAAACAACTACCACTGCAACAACAACTATGTATCTACAGTAATTGCATGCTGTAAGAAGAGTATAAAGTATTAAACAGGTGGATGCAACCCAGAGAGGGAGGTAAGGGAAGGCTTCTCTGAGGATCTGACATTCAACTTTAGATCTGAGGTAAACGGGAACTAACTTATTGAATAGAAGGAAGCAAAATCTATGAAGAGAAAATGCATTTGAAATGTCATTGTTCTGTAGTTGTGTGGAGTTTATAATACATAGAAAGAGAAATGGTGGTTTTCGTAACAGAAAGAGAGCTTTCCTTCTCGAATAGAAGAAAGAGACAAACAAAATGGTGGTTGATTTGTATCTCCTATTAAGTTCTACTGTCAAAACAGTGTGCTCTATAATTTTTGAAGGTGTAAGAAATATGAAATGTTCATTTTTGTCCAGGATTAATTTTTGAATTTAAAATTAAATTTGTAATTAAAATCTTAAATTTTAAAACCAGGTCGGGCGTGGTGGCTCAGGCCTGTAACCCCAGCACTTTGGGAGACCGAGGTGGGCGGATCACGAGGTCAGGAGATCGAGACCATCCTGGCTAACACGGTGAAACCCCGTCTCTACTAAAAATACAAAAAACTAGCCGGGCGAGGTGGCGGGCGCCTGTAGTCCCAGCTACTCGGGAGGCTGAGGCAGGAGAATGGCGTGAACCCGGGAGGCAGAGCTTGCAGTGAGCCGAGATCGCGCCACTGCACTCCAGCCTGGGCCACAGAGCGAGACTTCATCTCAAAAAAGAAAAAAAAAATTGTCTATAGATTCTTTTTTTTTTTAAATTTTGTCTGTGTGTGTGTGTGTGTGTGTGTATATATATTTTTTTTTTTTTTTTTTTGGCGTGAGCCACCGAGTGCCCGACCAAAAACAAAAACAAAAACAAAAATTTACAACGAAATCTTAAATTTTCTTTGCATCTCATGGCTCTTCTCGTCTTTGACGATTCCTCAACATTTTCTTTTTTTGTTTAGTATTTTCAAATATATCTCATCTTGGATTTTTGACTTGTTATTCTTCTTTGAATGAGGCTGGGCGAAAGGGACATTTTACTCATTTTATTAACTGTTTATGTCTAAGGTTTGGTGCTACAATTTTCCCATGAATCCTCATTATTTTACAGTCATCTGCCATAGGATAATAAGACCTAGACATAGGGTCAGAGAGTAACTATTCAAGTCTCATTTGTTTTATTTCTTTGTTTTTAATTTGGAAATCTACTGAGTGTTTTGTTGTTGTTGTTGTTGTTTTTATTGTTGTTTTCTTTTTAAAGCCTAGTCAACGAAAGCAAAATATCTCTTGTCCTTCCCTTTAACTGGCAGGGATAATCTCAAGGTTAGTAATGTGGTGTAGGGGAAGAAATACCAGTTCAATAGAGAGTAGAGTGTTGAACAAAACTTCTAAATAAGAATAATATCAAGCATGAACATACTTCCAAATTTTATTGATTTAAAACTTACTGCTATGTTTGCAGGAGGTGAGTGTTATATATGTTTATTGGCTCATTGCCTATTTTTTAAAAATCTGCTTTGCGTGTTTATGTTTCTCGATTTGATAATAGTATCTTTTTTACAAATGAATGTATTAAATATTGATAGAATCTAATTATATCATGAATGTTTTTGGTTTTCTGTCATTACAAAGGTTTTTCACCAAAAGTAAGGTTTTGAAATATATCTATCAAACACATTTTCTTATTCATTTAGGATTAATGTTCTTAAAATATTGTGTTTATCTAGAATTTATTTTACCACAGTCTTTTCTCTAAAATCCTAACCAGTTGTTTCAACTGCACTTATGAAAAAAGATGTCTTCTCTTGTTGATTTTATATGTTGGCAATATAGTCTGAATTCAGTTTATCATTGGAATTGGGATCTCAGATATACTATGTTAACAGCTAATTCCATCTCTATACCAGGACCAAGGGATGTGTGTGCATAACTGTGTGTGTATCACTATGCGTGCATGCACGTGTGTGTTTTGTAATTTTACCCTATACGCAGTCTATTCTCGTACTGCATAATGACATTTCGGTTAAAGATGGACCACATGCGTGATTGTGGTCCCATAAGATTATAATACCCTATTTTTACTCGTCTTTTCAATGTTTGGATATGTTTATTTTTTATTTTATTTGAGATGCAATTTCGCTCTTTTCGCCCACGCTAGAGTGCAATGACGCCATCTCGGCTCACTGCAACTGCCTTCCCCTGGATTCAAGCAGTTCTCCTGCCTCAGCCTCCTGAGTAGCTGGGATTACTGGCCTCCAGCACCAAGCCCAGCTAATTTTTGTACTCTTAGACATGGGGTTTCACCATGTTGGTCAGGCTGGTCTTGAACTCCTGACCTCAAGTGATCCACCTGCCTCAGC
>NW_012104698.1:6781406-6783786 GCF_000951045.1 Mandrillus leucophaeus | reverse complement strand
GTTTCATCTTGGTGAACACTTAATAATTTATATATCTATTATATAACATTTGATATAAACACAATATCTGCAACACATTTAACTATTATAAAGCATATAATAAATTGAAAACACCCCAACTTAAGAACATATGCATTATCTATATCTTTGCAGATATTTTTGTGTATTGAACTCTATTTGACCACAGGGGAGGAATATGTGTAAAATTATACATTGTCATTTTCTCTTTCAAATCTGTTTCTCTACTGTCTGTATTTGTCTAAATAGCATGCCGTCCACCTAATCACGTACAAGATCATATTTAGCTGCTTCTCTTTCAACAATTACCTACTGAAATAATGAATGAAATACAAAATTTGCTTTTTACTTCTGTCATCTGCAAAAATTGCATCCTCAAAGAAATTTTTTTTCCAAGCAAAGTATGTATTTCAAAAATTAACAGAGTGGCATTTTAAAGGCAATCCCTACATTTATTGCTGAAGTCAAGAAACAAAGTTATAAAGACAATTTTAAGGAAAGATAAAAGCACGAGTGAAGTCAATGAGATAAAGGCAAAACAAGTGAATGAAGCATGAAGATTACATAAAGGAAATGAAATAGAAACAGACAGAGAAATGACAGATGAAAAGAATGAAGAAACTAAGAAAGACCTATCCATGACAACAAGCATGTTTTGATACAAATGTTAAAAGCAGTTGACAATGCGCTGAATGCTGTCTACATGAGGGGTGAATGCTGAATGTGAGGTGGATGTTGCAAGCCCATGTAGAATGATTGGAAGGCAGTTTGAAACCAGACTGGGATGTAAAAAATGGATCAAGATGATAAGATATGGGTTTTAGAATCCATTGCATACAAATAAGTGTGTAAACTTTGAGCATGAATTTCAGATGATTATAAAATGTAGACCGAAATAAAGAAAAATGGAAGTGACAGTTAGGAAGCAGCCTTATGTAAATAATGAAAGAAAGAGTAACAGCTATAGGATAAATACATTTGTCAGATCTATAGAACATGTGTAAGAAAGAGCAGATTTGAGAATGTAGAAAGAAAACATTACAAGAAACAAAGACAACCATATAGAAATTATGAGAATTGAGAGGACATTATTATAAAGAATCGTTAGGTTCTCTTTCACATTTGAATAAATGGATTCCACTGGGATATGAGGTTAGTTAATTGTGGGAGGCGAGAATGTAAAAGTGGCCAGTGGAGGTTAAGGTCTTATAATAAACCTGTTTTCATTTCAAGAGTGACATCCCAGCATTCCCAGTATAATTATCTCCTAACAATATGACTGAATTTTCTAGATTTTAGGAATTTTTATTTTAAAAGAAATAACAATGGTCAAGTGGGTTGTCTCATACTATCACAATCTATAGAATGTGTCATTAACTGCACACCATGTGTCATACTGATTTTAGTATTAAGACCACGAATTTTTTTAAAATAAACTTTTAATTTTGGAAAAGTTTTAAAGAAAAATTGCCAAGGCAGTACAGAGAATTCCCACAAATTCCCATCCAATATCCCTTCTCATTAACATCTTAAATTACTCTGGCATAGTTGTCACAATTAATGAGCCAGTATTGATATTATTATTAACTAAAGTCCATACTTTATTTAGATATTCTTAGTTTTTACCTGGTATCCTTTTTCAGTCCTAGGATACTATCTAGAATATCACTTCACATTTAGCCACATTACCTGTAGACTCCCCTTAGCTTTTACATTTTCATAGAGTTTTCCTATTTTGATGAACTTAAAACTTTGGAAGTGTACCAGTTAGGTATTTTTTTAGACTACCTCAGATTTTGGATTTTCCTGAGTTTTTTCTTATGATTAGACAGGGGTTATGGGTTTGAGGGAGGAAAAACACGGGGATAAATTGCCATGTTAATGATATTATATCAAAATACCTATTACCAACGTTACTTATTACTATTCATGTTAATCTTGATCACCTAGTGGAGGTACTGTATGAGGCTTCTCCAACATAGTTTGTTTTTTCCCCTTCCCTACTATAGTCTTTAGAAGGAAGTCAATACGTGCAGTCAACACTTGAGGAGGGTGGAGTTCTGCCTCACCTGCTTGAAAGCAGAGTATCTACCTAAATTATATGAAGTTCTTCTGTACATGATATTTGTCTCTTCTCCCCCATTTATTTATCTCATGATTTATTTATGCCAGTATGAATTAATTGATTTTTGTATTATACTTTGGGTTATAATCCAAACCAACCTTACTTATATTATTGCTCAAATTATTCCAGCTTTGACCATTGGGGACTGTTTCATTTGGCTCCTGTGTCCCTTTGAAATACTCCCATTATTTGGTTCCATATGAAATTTAAAGGAGTTTTTTCCAATTCTGTGAAGAA
>NW_012104698.1:6777198-6779971 GCF_000951045.1 Mandrillus leucophaeus | reverse complement strand
AACACACCAGGGCCTGTTAGTGGGTGGGGACCTGGGGGAGGGATAGCGTTAGGAGAAATACCTAACATAAATGATGAGTTGATGGGTGCAGCAAACCAATATGGCAAGTGTATACCTATGTAACAAACCTGCACATTGTGCACATGTACCCTAGAACTTAAAGTATAAGCTATAAAAAAAGAAATACTTTCATTATTAAGGGCTTTTTTTTCCCTAACGCTTTCTTACTTTTTGGTACTATGAAATACTCTGGGCTCACTTTGCATAATTTCTGTCCAGTCATAAAATCAGCAACTCCTCCAAAGAGTTCTTGTTCCCTTTACCAGAATTGTACTATAAAAGGAGATCTCTGTGTTAGATATGCTCATTGCTACTGTGGTATTGATGTGTCTATACCTCTCAGATATCAGAGCGTAGACATATATGTTTGTATACTAATCTCTATATATGCACATATCCATAAATATTTCTGTATAATCATATATAGTCCTATGAAGCCTCATATAACTTCATACAGATATTTCCAACCCCAATCCATAACCACATGGATTACTGCAGGCTCTTCTATTTGTTAACTGGCAACCTCCCATTCCAACAGTAAGAAATCTAGCTTCCACCACTGGTCATGTATTTATATAATTGTTTATTTTGAGTATATATATATAAAGAAATAATACCACAATTGTTAGTCCATACTTTCATGATAAACAGTTTTATCAACTACAGTCTAGTGTTTATGTGAAGTTTCTTTTGCCTTTAGTCTATTCTAAAATGTATTTTTATTATAGTTAGAACACAACACGTGATCCACCCTCTTAACAGATTTTGAAATGTACAGTAAAAAGTATTATTACCTATAAGGATGCTGCTATACAGCAGAGCTCCAGAACTTATGCATCTTGCATAACTGAAATTTTATACCTGTTGTCTCTACTCATTTCCAAAGTTACTTACGTCCATATCCTTTCACCCAAAATTTATCAGTGAAGTTGCTTCGTGTATTTGTACTATATTTAGATTGTTTTGTTATGTCTTCCATCCAAGTATTCCATGACCTTCTCAATGATTTTTAAATTTGCATACATTAAAGTTCACTTCTTGTCCTAAGTTCCATGGGTTTTCACAAATGCACAGCATCATACACCAACCATTAGTATATCACACAGACGCGTTTCACCTAACATGTCTTTTGTGCTTCACCTATTTAATCTCATCTCCTGCCCTCAAACCCATGTGAGCCACTAATATTTTTAACCATTATTGTATTTTTTCTTCTTCCAGAATGCCATGCAATTGAGATCACAAAAATGTACCCTTTTTAGATTGGCTTTATTCATGTTTTTGGGCAGGTTTTTATATATGTGTGTTTTAAAATAAGTTGGATAAATACCTGGCAACATAATTGCTAGATCATAAGTTAAGATCATGTTTTGCTTTATAAAAAATTGTCAAACTATTTTGCAAAGTGACTTTAGCCTTTTGCAGTTCCACCAACAAAGATATGTGCTTCTGTTGTTCCCCATCCTCTGCAGTAGTAGGTAATGTCAGGATTATTTGGATTTTAGCCACTCTAGTAAGTGTGAAGTGGTGTCTCATTGTTGCTGTTTTAATTTTTAATGTGTGTGGGCACATAGTAGGTGGATATGTGGGGTACATGAGCTGTTTTGATACAGGTATGCAATGTATAATAATCACGTCAGGGTAAATTGGGTATTCATCTTACCTCAAGTGTTTATCCTTTGTGTTACAAGCAATCTAATTATACTTTTTGTTGTTTTTTTTGCAATATACGATTAAATTATTATTGACAGTAGTCACCCTATTTTGCTGTCAAATACTAGGTTCTTATTTGTTCTTTCTATTTTTGTGTGTGTACCCATTAACCATTTCCACCTCTCCCCGACCCTCATACCTTTCCCAGCCTCTGGTAACCTTCTCTCTATCTCCATGAGTCCAGCTGCTTTGATTTTTAGACCCACAAATAATGAGACTCATTAACTTGCAGTTCTTTAATGAGAAATCATGCTTATTTTCCATCTGCACATCTTCTTTGATGAGGTGTCTGTTCAGAGCTTTTGCCCATTTTAATTTGTTTCTTGTTGTTGATTGTTAATAGTTCTTTGCATGTTTTGGATATATGTCCTTTATCAAATAGGGTTTTGCAAGTAATTTGTTCTAGTCTGTGGTTTGTCTTTTCAGTCTCTCAACAGTGTCTTTCACAGAGCTAAATTTTCCAATTTTAATAAAGTTTATCTTACTACTTTCTGTTTGTATGGGTTATGCTTTTGGGTATTGTATGTAAGACTCAACACCAAATCGAGATTCTCTGGACCTTCTCCTATGTTTACTACTAGAAGATTTATAATTTTGCATTTTGCATTTAGGCTGGTCTGTTTTTATTTCTTTTATGTGAAAGGTATAGTCTGCATCTAGGTTCCATGTTTTCCAATGGTTACCCAATTGTTCCATCGTAATTTGTTGAAACAATTATTTTTATATTGGATTGTGTTTGTTCCTTAGTCAAACATTAGTTGATTATATTCGTGTGGGTCTATTTCTGGGTTTTCCATTCTATTTCATTGATAAAAGTTTATTATTTTCCCAATTTCCCAACACTACAGCATTTTGATTACTATAGTTTTATGGTAAGCCTTGAAATAGGATAGTGTAAGTCTTCCAACTTTCTTCTTTTTCTTCTCCCTTTTCTTCATCTCTTTATCTCCTTTTTTCTTTCTTTCTTTCTTTCTTTCTTTTTTTTTTTTTTTTTTTTTTT
>NW_012104698.1:6764651-6776698 GCF_000951045.1 Mandrillus leucophaeus | reverse complement strand
TCAAAAAATAATAACAATAGAGATTCATGCAAGGGCATTGCAGATATAAAGATAAATCAATGATCAAAGGAAGGGGAATGTAATCATGTGCATTAGTATATTCACAAATTGATTGACATGGTTCTCCAAAATATTTGCTTCTTTTCTATTTAGACTACATAGGAATTCATCTTAAATGAGATGTACCATGTGCTAAGGACTATTATTTATCTGTGTTATCTTGTGTAATAGTTAAACCAACCCTACTATGTATATATTAATATTCCTCACTTGAAGATAATGCACTGGGGATCACAGGGGTTAAGAAACTTACCCAGTATTCTAGAAAGTGCACAAAACCAATATTCAAAGTTTTGTTTGGCTAACTCCTTTTACGGTATATTTGGGTAACGTTTTCATTTTAACATTGAATGTAGGGAATCCATGACCCAGAGCTGTTTGAGTATGCTTGGCAATGAGTAACTAAATGACTTTGGCCAATTACTGTGGGTACAGAGTGACTGTCTGTAGGTGGCTACAGGAAACAAATAGACCACCCAAGTTAGTATAATTTGAGGAAAGTTTAATCAAGGGACTATTTGTAAAGGTATGCATGGAGAGCAGGGAACCACCCCCCCCCAAATAAAAACAGAAACCCAGAATTAATGAAAACAGTGATTATCTACTGCTAGACCTAAAGAATTGAGGGAGGGAGTGGTTTCTAACACCTGGAAGGTGAGATGTGAAGATAAGGTTGCCTTAAGAGGAACAGTGACCTTTATATGAGGGACTCTGTGCACTTACTGACTTTCCTCCCTCTACTCCTGCCAGTACCCCCTATTAGCTAAACCAAAACCAAAGCAACATATCAAAGGAAGTTGCTGATATGGTCCATTTACTCAGCCTCTCAGGGCATAGAGCACGAAAGAGAAGGGAAGGGACTAGACATGGAACAGCAGATGGAGATCCAGCAGAGCAACCTCTTCTATTCTAAAAACCAAGCCTAGGCCAGGTGTGGTGATTCAAGCCTGCCATCCTAGCAGTTTGGGAGGCTGGGTTGGGAGAATTGCTTGAGCCCAGGAGTTCAAGAGCAGCCTGGGAAAAATGGTGAAACCCCTCTCTGCAAAAAAATACAAAAAAAATAGACTGGCATGGTGGCACATGCCAGTATTCTTAGCTACTGGGGAGACTGGGGTGGGAAGAGCACCTGAGCCCAGAAGGCCGAGGCAGCAGTGAGCCATGATTTTGCCATTGCACTACGTGAACTCAGTCCTAGGCAATGGAGTGATACCTTGTGTCACACACACACACACACACACCCCAAGCCTAAAGCATTATGTTACCTAATTAATCTTCATATCATTCTGAAATGTATTACACACACACACACACACACACACACCTTGGTGCTTCCCCAAGTGAAGTTAACATTCCATTTTAAAAGCTGAAGATTTATATAAAGGGTAAATATACCCCCTAGAGAGATCTCAATTTTCACTTTTAAATAGATCACACTTAGTGTTCATTTATGTGTTGAAGAACTCATGTAAAAACAAAGCAAAACATTGCCAAAGATTTATATATATTATAAGTACATACGTATACTTTGTGTGTGTGTGCAAAATTTTAATTATCTTCCTTTTACAATTTCTAGGTGTCCATTTTCTTAAATATATTATAAACATCAAACAACAATTGAACAAGCTGACCATTAAATTCTACCTGACAGATGCTAGGTAATTTTTAGGTACCATTTAACGTTTTAATTCACTCAACAAATGTATACTAAAAGTTCAACATGTGCCAGACATTATGCTATGTATTGATTTATTTCGTCAAACTAAGTCACTTGGATGGATTCTCTGGAGTTATTTTCCAGGTTTAATGGCAGGGAGAGAGGGAAGGCACTATATTAGTTTAGATGTCGTACAGAAGGATTTGATTGACAAATCCAGTGATAATGTGAATGTGTGTAGATGTCAGGAAATAAAAATAAACAACCATTTTCATATTAAAGATAACAAACCCTGATTTAGTCAAGACTTGTTTGTGGACTTTTTCTAAGGCAATTCAATAGTTCTGATCCTTGCGTAAATTATAACTCCTTTAGAGAATCTTCTTCTCAGTTATAAATAAAAGAACATATTGAAGTTAGTGAGCTAGCATTATGTAAAATTACAATTTATTTCCACATGAGTTAGTCAAGAAAACATGAACTACAAAGTAAAAGTAGAAAATATATGTGGAAGTATTTGAATTTGTTAGTGGCAGAGTACCTTAACTCAGAACATCACTATCTCTAGAAATAACATCTATCAAATACTAAGTTAAAAAATAAATTAAAAACCAAAACAAAAGCAGAGTTTGAAAAAAAAAATATTTTCCATGCAAATGTTGTGGGGGGAAAAAGCCTAAAATCAGAAAAGTATGTATAATATAGGAGCATCAAGACTACATATATTCTAAAGTACTCATCACAAATACATGTTTTGCAGTTCCCTGGTCCCTCTGAGCCACAGCCAGAATTAAGGACCCAAGCTTGAACAGGGGTGAGGTTGTAGTATCACCTCCCAATATTGATCCAGGGTCTTAATGTCTGTGTTCTCAGGGTGAGAGGAAGCCGAATCTATAATTTCTTCCTCCTCTCCTTTGGCAATAATATCTCTATTCTGAGAATTCATAGCCTTGATGATCAAGGGACTCTCAAACTTTGAACAAGATTGGATGTAGTACCGTTAAAAGTGTGACCCTACATGCCCCTAGGTGCTTAGCAGGAACAAATACACAGCCTCTTTATAGAACAACGTATCAATCTGAGTTTCCAGGGACACACACACAAATAATTTTGAGGGCAATGGCAAGCAAGCAACAACTGCTAGGCTTGTAGGGAAAAAGACAAAGAACGTATGATAAAACTAACCAAATCCAGCCTGTCTGTACTGTTAACAAAAATAAAATGAAAAAGGAAGTTAAGGCAAAATTCATTACTAGACATAAAGGAACCTATTATTGTTAGTGATAAATTGTGAATTAAAATCACAATTTAAATTACTTTTCTCATCTAGTAATATGGCCTCAAAATATACCAACAAAAGCTGACAGAACTGCAAGAAGAAATATGCAAATCTTAATGGGCATATTATAAAACATTGAAAAATCAGTAGAAAACCTTGATAAAATGTTAAAAATATAACATAAATACCATTACTTAAACATTTAAAAAATTGAGTTTTATAGAACATTGCATCCAATAACCACTAAATCAACTTGTTTTTCAAGCATTCACAGAACATTTAAAAAAAGTTGATCATGTGTTTGGTGATTAATCAAAGTTTGCCCTCCATCAATAGTGCAATCAGTCAGAATTCAAATATAAAGATAAAACTAGCATTGTGTTATGTTTGGCAATTAAGAAATTCATTGCTCAATAATTCATGGATGAAAAGAGAAAATGAATACAAATAGTTTATGTTTTGACTTGAGTAACAAAAGAAAACATTCCAAAACCAATTTTTATCAAAAGCAATACTTAGAGAAAAATTTAAAGCCTTTTATTTATGTTATGAAAAAGGAAAGGGAAGAAAAGCTTCAGGACCTTGGCATTGGAAACAGAAATTTGAGAAAGAATATAGCAAAATAAGTTGATAGAATGTATAAGGGAAGAAATATCAAAGGTGAGAGCAAGAGTAGGAGGAAGAAAAAGGAAAATATAGAGTGCATCAATAAGACCCAAATTTGGTGGCTTGCTTAGTTAGTTTTTTGAAGGACTAATAATATTGACAATTCTATAATGAATCTTATCAAGAAATTAAAATAAGATGGTCATGAGAAGAAGGCATGGCTACAGATGATACAGTTAGTAAAAACTTAATACAATAATAATTTTAAGTAGATAAATTTGAAAATACAGATGAAATGGACACATTCTATGCGTATAGTTCTAAGAAAAAATAGAAATGCCTATACAGTGATACAAAAATTAAGCAACTATAAAAAGATTTTAAGTGTTGATACAAAGAGAACTCCTGTCCTACATTTCTTCAATGAAGAATTCTACCAAATATTTAAAAAATAATTTCAACCTTGGATATATTCTTTCATATAGTAATAGAAAGAAGTATTTCTCAACTTATTTCATGAAAACATTGATCCCCAAAACAAATAAAGATGAGTAATCATGTTCAGTATTATTGATACAAATATATTAAGCAAAATATTAGCAAAGTTACTCCTGTAAATTATAAAATATGTTAATATATCATGACCTAATTAGTTTTTCCCCAAGAAAGACTTGCTTAATGTTAGAAAATCAGTCAATGTAATTAATCACATTAAAAGATTAGAATTATTCATTGCCTAATTAATTTCAAAGATGCATACAAAGAAGATTTATAAAACAATTTAATGTTTCTTCCATTTTTGAAAAATAGGAGATTGTATAGCAACTTGGAAGATAAGGGTTTTTAAAATTCTAATAAAGAGAGTATCTACAATAAATCTTAAACATATTTTGTAGAACATGGAAAACTTTCTCTTTGAAATAAGAAAAGAGAAATTTCTCTACTATTACTTCTTAAAATAAACTTTGCATTAGAAATCCCTGCCTGTGCAATAAGGAAACAATAAGAAACAAAATGTATGAGAATTAAAAAAAAAAAACACACACACAGCAAATGAAGTTTTCTTATTCATATGTGGTATCATGGTGTTCATAGAAAAACTATGGTTCCTAAAAAGGAATCAAACTTTAAAACAGATTTTTGATGGAGAAATCAGTACAAAATAAAACAAAATTTAAAAGGAACATTTTAATATCATTAAAGATCAAGAAAAAGTTGTAAATCTAATAAAACATTGCAAAACACTTTTCAGGAGACATTTGAGATGACTTAAATAAATAGAAAGATGGTCTATGTTTATAGATTAGAACATTCACTATTATCAATATATCACTTCTGCCTATATTGATTTAGAGATTCTATCAAGGCCAAACAGAGCCCTAATCTTACTGTATTGTTTTGTCCTGCTTATTTTCAATTTCAAGATATCATTGTATCAAAACACTGTTGTATAGAACATTGTATCAAAACACTGTTGTATAGTTGTATAGAACAGATCTTATAACTACAAAACTATAAAATTGTGAAAGTGCAATGATAGAACCGGAATAAACAAATAAAAATAGGCCTTCCCATTTGATTTCTGAAAAATATAGGAAGTATTAGATACATTCTGGGTTTTGAATGAATGAATAGATCTAGAATAATTCGGTATTTTTATGTTTAAAAATGCTTCCCTATTTTACATCAAACCACAAAATCAATCAAAAACAGATTAATGACAAATATCAAAGGGAAAAAGTATAAAGCATTGATAAAGGATTGTGATTATGATCTTATTAATAGATGTTTGATCAAATATATACATGCAATACCATATCCTCTTATTATCTATCTAGATAGCTGCCAAATAATATATATGAATATGTTTCCATATTTAAATATGTATATATATTAATGTATTCATATATATGAATAGCTCTTAAATATTCATATATATCATATATGTACATAGTCTCAATATATGCACATACTTTTATTTATACATATATGCATATGCATGTGTACATATGCGTATACTTTTATTAATATTAATAAACTTGAAAATATCAAAGAAAATCAGATTTAGAGTTATTTTTAAAATAAATATCTGTATTCTTCAGAAACGTCAAGATTACATAAGGCAAAGAAGGACTGAGAAAAGTTCCATTTTACAACAGACCAGACTTTTTCTTTCTTTTGCAATGAAGACAGTAGTGGGGCAATTGAAAAAAAAATTAGATTGAAAAAAAATTAGATCAGTCCTGTGTTTTAGGTGATGATAATTTAAGAATATTAATTTCCTGATTTTAAGAATACTGTGATTATGTAAGATAATTTCCTTGTTATTAAAAATAAACTGTGAATTTCCTGGGGATAAAGGGGAATATGTATGCAACATCTTTCCAAATGATTCAGAAACAAAGTGTATATATGTACCTATTATCCATTTGTGTGTGTTTGGAAAAATGTGTATTCAGGTACTTTGTCCATTTTTAAACCAAATTATTTATCATATATGTATATATATATGTTGCTATGTAGTCGTGTGAGTTATTTATATATTTTCAATATTAACTCCTTTTTAGAATCATTGTTTGCAATTGTTTTTGCATTTCATAAGTTGATTCTCATTTTTATTTTTATTTTTTCAGTACAAAAGATTTTTAGTTTGATGTAGTTTCACCATTTTACTTTTTTTCAACTGTGTTTTTGGTGTCCTATCCAAAAAATTATTGCCGAAAGCCAATTCTCAAGAACTTTTCCCTATATTTTCTTCTAGAATATTTACAGTTTAAAGTCTGACATTTGGGTTCTAAATCCATTTTTAGTTCTTTTTTTTTTTTTTTTTTTTAAGCGGTTTAAGGTAGGATTCTAATACTGTTCTTCTGCATATGGATATGCAGTATTACTAACACCATTAATTGAAGAGATTATTCTTTCGTCATTGTGAATTCTTGGCTTTTGCCAATGATTTGTTGACCTTAAATATATAGATTTATTCCTGGGCTCCCTATTCTGTTCCACGAGTCTACTTTGTTTTTGTTTTCATGTCTGTACTATACTGTGCTGATTACAGTTGTATTGTAACATAGTTAAACTTGTTTGGGTTGATGGTGTCTCAAAGTTCCATAGACTTTCTTCACTCTGTTTCAAACTTTTTTCTTTTTTCCTTTCTGACTTGACAACTTCTTATTACTCGTCTTTGAACTCATTTTTTTTTCTTCTTCATCACTGAGTCTGCTGTTGAAATAATCTGTTAAATTTTTGAGCTCATAAAATTCATGAGAATAAAATTAATTATTCAGCTGTAGGTTTCCAAAAATTGTTTGTTGAACTCCTCCTTTTGCTCATGTATTGTTTTTCTAAAGTTGATTAGTTAGTTATAATTCACTGATAGTATCTAAGAGGATTATTTTGATTTCTTTTTCAGTCATATCATAGATCTCTATTTCTTTAGGGCAGATTATTAGAACTGTATTAGTTTTCTTTGGTGATGTTCTGTTTTTCCAATTCCTTCTGATCCCTGTATTCTTCATTTGTGTCCAGGCATTTGAGAAAGTGATCACTTTTTAAAAACTTCAGAGCCTCTCCTTGTTAAGAAACAATCTTCAACATTCAGTGCAGCCTGGGGTTCTAGACAAGCAAGCATGTAATGTCCGCGGGTATGTGGGACTTGCTGCCAAGACTCTAGTCAGGCAGAGCCACTGTACACACTCTTGAGGTCAGGTAAGCCTGCAGGCTGGCCTCTCCAGTCACTCAGCATAAGTTGAACTTCATAATTGGGCATAGTCTCAGGCTGGGCTCTGGAATCATTCATATTTGAGTGGGGCTACAGGGTAAGTGGTATTTCTGTCTATACTCTGTGCTCAGGTAGTACTGCAGGCTGTATGCTGCAGTCAGGTTGGCAGGCAGAGACATTATCTATGCCCTTTAGTAGCATGGATTTGCTTGCCAGGCTTCTTAGTCAGCTGGGCATAAAGGCTGTGCTGCACAATTGGTTGGGTTATAGGCTGGGCTCCACAGCCAAGAGACGCCACAGGCTATACTCCACAGTTGAGCTGAGTTGCAGGCTTGCTAACTCCCTAGTCAGAGCTACCTGTTGGGCTCAATTCCCAGGCTAGACCACTGGCTGACTAACTTAGATAGGACTGCTGAACATTCTCCCTTGCCAGATGGGGCCACCTGGCTAGGTTCCATGTGTGGGCAAAATATCTGGCTGGGCTTTCTGGTTGATTAAGGCAACCAACAGGGATACACACGAGCTAACTAAAAGTTAACTCTGTACCCCTTCTTTGTTCCTAGCTGATCCCAGGTGTTCTAGCCTTACCAATTTCACCAGTGTTCCTTGCAGGGTGAGACAAAAATAGGTATCCTGGGAAGTTCCCAGTAATGCTATGGAAGTTAGATTTCTGTCTCAGGTTCTCTTTTTCCCATGGAAAACCTGTAGCCTGGAGGGATCCTCCTCAGCGTGGTGCTGTGAAGCCTGGTGAATGAGTGGCACCTTTTCTTGGTTTTTGAGCTCCAAGGGGGTACTTCAGCCTTATCCCTAGATTCTGGGATTTTCACAGAGGTGTTCTTGTTTGTGGATAGCTAGTCAGTAATTTTGTGAAGGGAACTAGAGCTACAGATCCTCCAGTTCCATCATTTTGCTTACAACCACAAGATATTTAATTATAAATAGTGACAGTAATTAGGTCAACTATAATTTGCATACAGCAATATGGGAATCAATGAAGTCTTCGAAAATATTTTTTAAATGTTTCAGAAATAGCATAGCTGGGAATTGCTTATCTATGATAATTACAGTTGTCAAAATTTCTGAGGTATCTGTATACTTCAGTGTTATTTTGAAATTCAATAGATTTTTCTTGCCTGTTTTGAAGTCTTATGTACATGGTTTACTTGTGTACTGATGTCACATTAAAACACTTCTATTTATGGCTTCCATGCAAAAGTTGAGATCTGGCTACTGCGAGCTCTCATTTCTCCATCTCAAAAATTGGTTGGTACATATATTCTCCAGTTAGCCAAGGCTCCTGCCTCACTTGTGTATGTGACTGTTTCCTTCATGCAGTTCACATGCATTCTTGCCACTTGTAGGAATCTTAGTTTATGATTTCTGCTCAAACCTTTCCATTGCAATTTCATAGAGAGAAAGAAAGAAAAATGTTTTGTAGATGTTTTGTAGATGAGGAAATCAAGTGCTGAAAGCTGATTTGCCTTGGTCAAGGTTTCACAGCTGTTAATAACAGATTTAGGGTTTGAGACCAGAATGGTGTGGCTATGAAGTCTCAGGTTAGCTGCTTCCAAATAAAACAGGTATATACAGGAAATGTTTTTTCTGTACACTGTGAAGTGATTTTAGAAGGATGTAGTAGCCTAAAGAATTGCAAATAAAGAACATTATTATTTCAACCATTCTCATCTATTCAATAAATGTTTCTTCAGTGTCTTCGTCATGTTCAAAATCCTGAAAAATACAAAATAAACTAACTTTTCTTCTTTGTGTGAACATACAGATTATTATATGTATTTTAAAGCTAGAGATAACTTCTAGTGTAGCAGATAAGGTGGTGGGAAATTTTGGAAAAGTATGTAGATAATTATAGGCAAAAGTTCAGCATAATGTCATAGTAAATTTTATCTAGTAAGCTTCATGGAAGTACAAAATAAAAATCTGAATTAAGCCTGAAGTCTCAATAGTAACCCTCTCTTTCCTTTCCTTCCTCCTGCACCCCTTCTGCATGTAGGCTATGCCATGTCTTCTCTTTAACAATGATTTATACATTTTTCTCTAGAACTTGCTGTGTTTGATCCATGTGCCAAAGTCTCTGTGATAAAATTACATAAATAATCCTTAAAGATAAATAGAATACTTAACAGAGATATTAGCTACTGACACTTGATTTGATTTTATAAAATATAAGAACTATGTAAAATTTATAAGAAAAAATAATCAAAGGAAATTTGGATAAAGGAATAGGTAATTCACAGAAGAGAAAAATTCCAGTTGCAAAATCAACACATGAATAAGTACTTAATCAGGACACACACACACACACACACACACACACACACACACACACACACACACAAACATACACAAATTAGATTGGTAAACAAAAAGGCTGTAAATATTGATTGGATTAATATATGGTGGTATGAATATTTTTATAATAGTGGAAAGAGTGTAAACACTGAATACTGCTTCTGACATGTTGGGTAAAAAATTTGTCACTGTCTGATAAATGTAATATGTATATCCCTACTACTGAGAAAGTCTACTTTTGAGCATATACGTGTATACTTACTGCAGCATTGTTTTGCGATAAATAACTAAAAGTCAAAGTGAGAACAATATAAATGTCATTGTATAGGGGAAAATTTAATGACGTGTAGTATATTGGGAAAATAAATTTTTTAAAATGGTCCTGATTGCCGGCAGCTGGTTGCTGACAGCAAGGAGATGACAGGTCAGCAGTATTACCGACTGAACATAAAGAGCATTCACAGAATATGAGCAGTACTACAATAGACACTATGTAACCATGATGAAACAAGAGGGAGATCACCAATGAAACAAGACAGAACAGACACCACGCAACAACCAAAACAAACAAACAAAAAAGAGAGACAGAAAAAGAAAGAAACACACACACATAAATGCAAAACAAAAACAGTGAACATCATGGTTTTTGATTAACTGGCTTATTGTTTCTTGGAAATAAATTGTATGAACTCTAGATAAATGAAATATAATGAAAACTCTAGCTGCACATTAATAATCCTTCCTCTATAAAAAGTAAAAGGTGCCCAGTCACTGGATTGTCACTATTTTTTTTAAATCACATCCAATTAAAAACTAGCCATTACGTTTCTAAATCTTTCCCAAAGACCCTTGGCACAAGACAGGCTAAGGATCCCTCTAATTATGATTGTAACTTTATATATTTACTTTAATCATGACACTTATTACAGAATTTTTGTTACATTGTTGTGTTTCTATGCCTACATTTTCTCAAGAACTTGAGTCTCTGAGGAAACAGATCTTGTATTAGTTTGGCACCTTGTGCCCAGCACAAGAACTGAAATGTATATGCTCACGAATCATTTTATTGGCTCAGTGAACAAAATAATGGATTTATTAATGCATTATTAACCAAATCAATACAGTCACCAGAGAACAATCTGCATTTTATTCCATGCATACAATATTGCATATAAAGGAGATATTATAGATGACTTAAAGACTAAGTAAAAGTAATCTGGTTTTGTTTTGACATTTCCTTCTTTCATCTCACATCTCACCTCTCTATAATCCCACAAAAGGAAAGTTGTGGAGATGAAATATAAGAAGATGAGAGATATTGCAGTTTATCGATTTTCAACCATGCAGCCTCTATTTACAACTTCTGAAGCCCAATTTTGAAAGTTGTATGCACAGCAGTGTATTCATTATGAGGATTATGAAACCCTGTAGCTTGATGTGTTGAAATAGAAGAGGGTTTTAATTTTAGGAGAACTCTCTCTAGATTTTCATGTAAAATAAAAGTTCTTGCATCGACCGTGCACTAATGAAGATCAGAATGTTCTCTTAGTGTGATCAGAGCTACTCCCATGTTGATTACCTCTTAGTGAGTTGAGAGGAAATGGAAAAGCAAAAGCATTGATTTTGAAGAAATTTCTCATCTTGCAAATCACATATTACCCAAATAGATTTAGTCTTAATCTTTTAATAAACTGAAACAGTTAGTGATTTCTGCAAATGGTGTCTCAGCTTAATCTCACAGAAGACTCTACAGCTCTGCAGTGGATTAGAAAAGTCTCCCATCTTTCAATGTTTGTCTTTGTTCCTTTCAGTAGCTGAATTTAATTCTTATTATCCTCAATGACAAGGCAATTTCACATGATGAAATTTCTCATGTGAAACCTACACCTTTCAAATAATAATTCGCAACTTCAAATTGGATGTGTGTGTGTGTGTGTGTGTGAGCATGCATGCATACACAGCTACCTGAAAGACGACAGTCTGATTTGTGAACATATGATTCATTTTATAGATCAAAATATCTTTAGACATAAGAAATGAAACACCATTGTTTGCAAGAAAAGAATAAACTGACATTATTCTCAGTTTCATAATAAAAGATGAAGTATCAAAAGTGAAAAATAAATAAATAAATAAATAAATAAATAAATAAAAACTTCACATTCTAATCAATGTGGGTGAGCCAGGAATGTTAGGTGGGAATGAAAGGCTAATGCTCCTTTTTTTCTGATTCTTCTTGTACCTCACCAGTTCAGATGAGCATTATTTTTTGCTTAGATCACTATATATATAATCTTCCTAATTGATTTCCCTATGAAATCTCACCAATCTGTCTAATCATCACATCTTTTCTATTAAGTGGTCTTTCTAAAACCACATTTAAAAAAGGCTAAAACAAAGA
The DNA here is from genome assembly GCF_000951045.1 of Mandrillus leucophaeus. Lineage (NCBI taxonomy): Eukaryota > Metazoa > Chordata > Mammalia > Primates > Cercopithecidae > Mandrillus > Mandrillus leucophaeus. Next base: position 6,764,667 of record NW_012104698.1, on the reverse strand, counting down.
TAAAATTTTTCTGGCT
>NW_012104698.1:6761923-6764601 GCF_000951045.1 Mandrillus leucophaeus | reverse complement strand
GTAACTTTATATATTTACTTTAATCATGACACTTATTACAGAATTTTTGTTACATTGTTGTGTTTCTATGCCTACATTTTCTCAAGAACTTGAGTCTCTGAGGAAACAGATCTTGTATTAGTTTGGCACCTTGTGCCCAGCACAAGAACTGAAATGTATATGCTCACGTATCATTTTATTGGCTCAGTGAACAAAATAATGGATTTATTAATGCATTATTAACCAAATCAATACAGTCACCAGAGAACAATCTGCATTTTATTCCATGCATACAATATTGCATATAAAGGAGATATTATAGATGACTTAAAGACTAAGTAAAAGTAATCTGGTTTTGTTTTGACATTTCCTTCTTTCATCTCACATCTCACCTCTCTATAATCCCACAAAAGGAAAGTTGTGGAGATGAAATATAAGAAGATGAGAGATATTGCAGTTTATCGATTTTCAACCATGCAGCCTCTATTTACAACTTCTGAAGCCCAATTTTGAAAGTTGTATGCACAGCAGTGTATTCATTATGAGGATTATGAAACCCTGTAGCTTGATGTGTTGAAATAGAAGAGGGTTTTAATTTTAGGAGAACTCTCTCTAGATTTTCATGTAAAATAAAAGTTCTTGCATCGACCGTGCACTAATGAAGATCAGAATGTTCTCTTAGTGTGATCAGAGCTACTCCCATGTTGATTACCTCTTAGTGAGTTGAGAGGAAATGGAAAAGCAAAAGCATTGATTTTGAAGAAATTTCTCATCTTGCAAATCACATATTACCCAAATAGATTTAGTCTTAATCTTTTAATAAACTGAAACAGTTAGTGATTTCTGCAAATGGTGTCTCAGCTTAATCTCACAGAAGACTCTACAGCTCTGCAGTGGATTAGAAAAGTCTCCCATCTTTCAATGTTTGTCTTTGTTCCTTTCAGTAGCTGAATTTAATTCTTATTATCCTCAATGACAAGGCAATTTCACATGATGAAATTTCTCATGTGAAACCTACACCTTTCAAATAATAATTCGCAACTTCAAATTGGATGTGTGTGTGTGTGTGTGTGTGAGCATGCATGCATACACAGCTACCTGAAAGACGACAGTCTGATTTGTGAACATATGATTCATTTTATAGATCAAAATATCTTTAGACATAAGAAATGAAACACCATTGTTTGCAAGAAAAGAATAAACTGACATTATTCTCAGTTTCATAATAAAAGATGAAGTATCAAAAGTGAAAAATAAATAAATAAATAAATAAATAAATAAATAAAAACTTCACATTCTAATCAATGTGGGTGAGCCAGGAATGTTAGGTGGGAATGAAAGGCTAATGCTCCTTTTTTTCTGATTCTTCTTGTACCTCACCAGTTCAGATGAGCATTATTTTTTGCTTAGATCACTATATATATAATCTTCCTAATTGATTTCCCTATGAAATCTCACCAATCTGTCTAATCATCACATCTTTTCTATTAAGTGGTCTTTCTAAAACCACATTTAAAAAAGGCTAAAACAAAGATAAAATTTTTCTGGCTATTATCTAAAATGTTAAAGCTCTTAACCATGTACAGGCATTGTTATGGATATCACCATCTATTTTGATTTTAACTGTCACGGCTTCTACATAGATACGACTCTCCCCTTTAACAAAGGAGGAATCAGAGATTCACAAAATTTGAGTGGTTTAGAATACAGGCTAGAACAAGGTTTCTCAACAGCACCATTATTGGCGTTTTAGGTTGGACAGTTCTTTGTTTTGGATACTGTCCTGTGTACCACAGAATCCTTAGCAATTTCACTGACCTTCATCACTCTGTGCTAGTGACATGCCCTTACCCTTTGACATGAAAACCAAAAATGTATCCAGACATTGCAAGATATTCCCTTGCCAAATTCCAAAAATTTCCCCCAGTTGTGAACTACTGGGGGTTTAGACACACTGTTTCTTTTATAATAAATTAATTCACAGTTAATAACTTAATAGACACTCCCAAAGAGTCATTAATTCATTCTTAGATTCAGGGTTGGAACATGTTTAAGAACTTGGACTCAGTGCTAGTCTGCCTTAGTTTGTACCCCAACTCTGTCATCTACTGGTTTTATGATCTCTGTTAATTCTCAACTCCTTTCTGCTTTAGGTGGCTCATCTGGATTTGGGAATGACAAACACACTTAACCCACAGGTGTGTTCTGAGTACAAAATTAGGTTTTCTACATAAAGATTTTAGAAATAGTGTCATTCTGGATTGGTATTCATGGTGATCAGGATAGAATATCTCAAAGTTTTTCATTAAACCGCTTTTTTATCCACTCTTACCCCAGGTTAACCATGTCAAAGAGCAGGGAACCCACCCAGTGAAGTAACCCCGTTGAGATGTCAGAAGGTAAGAGTGAGTGCCTTCTCTGTCACCCTCACCAGAACTCCTGCCAAAAACATATCGTCACTACAATGTCTGGTTACCATATAACCTGCCGTAATTACTCCTTTCTCATGACACTCTTCAGCACACTCTTATCACTGGAAGGGTCACCAGAGTTGTTACATTTCTAGCAAATAGGAAACAGGGATCTGCTGTCATATCTTTTCTTGAGACTCTTGGATAATGTCTTATTCTGCATTGTGAACCATTTTCCACTTGCTTATTTTGTGTGAACACATATGCTAATTCTTTCAGTTTGGGCAG
>NW_012104698.1:6756201-6757013 GCF_000951045.1 Mandrillus leucophaeus | reverse complement strand
CTCCTCTCTGTGATATGAATTCAAATGAACTCAGAATATCTTCTCTGCCATCAAGTCTTGCACAGTCTTTCTCTCTACAGTGTAGTTATACATTTACATCTAGATGTGTATAAGAGACAGACTGGGGGTTTAGACACACTGTTTCTTTTATAATAAATTAATTCACAGTTAATAACTTAATAGACACTCCCAAAGAGTCATTAATTCATTCTTTGATTCAGGGTTGGAACATGTTTAAGAACTTGGACTCAGTGCTAGTCTGCCTTAGTTTGTACCCCAGCTCTGTCATCTACTGGTTTTATGATCTCTGTCAATTCTCAACTCCTCTCTGCTTTAGGTGGCTCATTTGGATTTGGGACTGACAAACACACTTAACCCACAGGTGTGTTCTGAGTACAAAATTAGGTGTTCTACATAAAGATTTTAGAAATAGTGTCATTCTGGATTGGTATTCATGGTGATCAGGATAGAATATCTCAAAGTTTTCCATTAAACCGCTTTTTTATCCACTCTTACCCTGGGTTAACCATGTCAAAGAGCAGGGAACCCACCCAGTGAAGTAACCCCGTTGAGATGTCAGAAGGTAAGAGTAAGTGCCTTCTCTATCACCCTCACCAGAACTCCTGCCAAAAACATATTGTCACTACAATGTCTGTTTACCATATAACCTGCCGTAATTACTCCTTTCTCATGACACTCTTCAGCACACTCTTATCGCTGGAAGGGTCACCAGAGTTGTTACATTTCTAGCAAATAGGAAACAGGGATCTGCTGTCATATCTTTTCTTGAGACTCTTGGATAATGTCTTATT
>NW_012104698.1:6735701-6755626 GCF_000951045.1 Mandrillus leucophaeus | reverse complement strand
AAACTGACCTCCCCAGAAAGTTCTTCTCTTACTACTCTGCCCTGGTATGACAGTTTCTAGTAAGTGTTATGGAGAAAATATAAACTATAAATAAAATCTCCCAACAAGAATTCTTTGTCTCGGCCTGGTGGCTCAGACCGATAATCCCAGCACTTTGGGAGGCCAAGGTGGGTGGATACTTGAGATCAGGAGTTGGAGACCAGCCTGGCTGACATGGTGAAACCCCATCTCTACTAAAAACACAAAAATTAGCCAGATGTGGTGGCACACACCTGTAGTTCCAGCTGCTTGGGAGGCTGAGTTACAAGAGTCCCTTGAACCGAAGAAGCGAAGGTTGTAGTGAGCTGAGATTGTGCAACTGCACTCTAGCCTGGGTGACAGAGCAAGACTCTGTCTCAAGAAAAATAATAATAATAATTTGCCTAACTTTTTATTGATTGTTTTCTAGCCAATACACACAAATGTCCTGAGAGCAAGCGTCTTCTGTGTTTTGTTATCTTTTGCATCTCCAGTGCTTAGAACACTGTCTGGCACACAGTTGGCACTCAAAAAGTATTTGTTAAATGAATGAATGAGTGAATGAATGAATGGGTAAAAGTAGCCTTCTGCAATCCCACCCACCAGTTGCCTTCAAGCAACCTGAGGCTTTTCCAACAAATCAGTATCCTGTGATGCTAAGGACATCACTGTGTTCAGAAAGGAGGGAAAAAGAAAACTTCCTTTCAATAAACCTTTCCCCCACACGCCTTTATACTGGCTTAGTCAAGAATCTAGCTTTTCCATTCTTATCTAATGCCAAGAATAGGTGTGTGCCAGGCCAAGATATCGTACATAGGCTTAATTTGGAGTTACCTTCCATTTCTGGAGGCTAAAACAGGAGAACTACGCAAATTCATTGACAGCAGGAGATGAGGCACAAATATATATTTTTAACAACAGAAATTGTTTATACACTAGATTTACATTAAAATACACACAAGATTTTTCTAAAGCTCAGTTACCATTTTGGAGGTTCAGGGCTGTGTGCTTTAATTTTTTAAGGTAGCTAACATAGGCAAAATACATATGGAGGGAAGCTCTGTTTTAAATGTGGGTGGGAAGCAAAATTAAGTCCTATACTATGAACCACATTTTAGCAATACTAATTTGCTCAGTTTCATGGGCCTCATTTTTTTTCTAATTGTCATTAAGAGTATAAAATGAGTGCATGTGAAGTACATTTCTTCATGAGTTCAGATTTCTAAGCATCTCATATAGTAATATATACAATTTAAAATGTATTTCCAGTTACAATAGTTTCAAAACTCTATGAATGCAGTACAATAATGGATTTTTTTTTCAAGCAAAAACCAGCTAAAATCTAGTTTATATATTTGTCATTTTCATTTCTGACCCCTTTCTGCAGATGTGGGTCCACGAAGTCATGATTCTGTTGAATTCATTTTCTATTACGCTTCCTAGAACAGTGTTTTGACCACGTCTGATTATATAGCTCAATTGGAGTGGAGGAAATTACCCGATAATTTAGAAAAGAATTCCCTTTCAAAGCCTGCAGGAATCTGCTCTTCAATTTAGAAAGAAATTTACAGAATCAGGTTGTTTGTGTGAGTTGTAAGTATTGTTTAGTGTTTTGACCCAGGGTTGCTTGATATGTCATTCAACTAAATACGATTTTATATCTGTCTCTTTCCTCCTCTCTGTGATATGAATTCAAATGAACTCAGAATATCTTCTCTGCCATCAAGTCTTGCACAGTCTTTCTCTCTATAGTGTAGTTATACATTTCCAGTAAATGTGTTCAAACCATAACTATAATAAAAAAGATTCCCACTTATAACTTTGCTTAAAGTAAGAGACGAGAGCATTTTCTATCTTCATAAGACTGCTTTTTAAGGTATTTCCATTTTTAGAAAAAGAAAGAAAAAAAATCACAAATGTGTATGTTAACAACCTGTGTTGATTGGAAATGCCCAAAGGTGTTTGTGAAATGGAGCCTTCATGAGATCAGTCTTACTTCCTTTTATGTCTTAAACTTCATCTTCATTGCAAATTGCCTAGCCCTTGTGGAAGATTGCCGTTGGGCACACATACGAAGAGGTTAATTACTACCTTATCTCCCACACATTTCTCTATTTCACAGCATCTAGGCTTTTTCTCTGTTACTCAGTGGGGATGCGTTACATTTTGTCCTTCAATTGCTGAAAAGGATTCTGGCTCTATACAGAACTTAGAATAGACCTTCCACACAACATCATCACGCTTTCTGCTTTTGCCATGCTCCCAAGATCAAATGCTAGGCACTCTATGTTCACCAATAACTGCAATATGCATTCTGTCTAGTGAGATCAGGTTGGTACACAGGCAAAATAAAATATCAAAATGCAGTATCAGGAATGGACACTGGACACAGCAGACAGGGAACAGTGTGGAAAAGGAGATGATTGACTCTTCCTGAAAGGCTTAGGATACATGAGACCGGACTTTGAAAGGAGGCAAAGGGAGGAAGGACATTTTGCAAGGAGGGCATAAAATATGTAAAGCCATGATAACCTCAGAAATATAAGATTTACTTGGAAATATAAAAACATATATTTTAGCATCTCAGGGCTTAGGTGGGGGAATGAGAGTATCAAATTTGAGAGCAAGGATCAAAACATAGGGATATGTCATAAAATTTTCAGGTCTTATCAATCCATATTCACAGAGTAGACCCAAACAAAATTCTAGTATCTATTTCTGTAGTAGGAAGAACACAGGGCTTGAAATCAGAAGTCCTGTGTTCTCACCTGCCCACTGAGTTATTTTGGGCAAACTGTCTTCTCTTTGGCCTTAATTTCCTCAACTGAACAATCAGGACAACATAATCATTAATATTCTAAGTCATTTCATAAATTGTATGCATGTTGAAAGAGTTTTGAAATTTGAAAAATTCCATTCAAATAAATGTCCTTTCATATATTTATTCATCTACTTTTGAATATTTGATGGCTTCCCATGTATAAGGCATGGAGCTACGCATGGCCAATTTATCAGTAAGCAAGACGAACAGATAGGACCCCTTGTTTTCTGAGGCTCAGGATCCTCTTTACTGTCACCTGTAATCTGAGACCTGGAAAAGACAGAGGGAGAAAGTGTTTCAGGCAGAAGAATCAGAACATATAAAGACCCAAAAGCAGAAATGATATTGGTATAACACACACACACACATACGCATCTGCACAAACATGGACAGAAGATGAGAGGGGATGTAGTGCCCTTCAACTGTTGAGTCCCTTGGGAAAGGACTGGAGCAGTGGAAATTTTGTATCCAACTCTTATAATTGCAGCTATAGGACATATGGGCCATGAGGCCAGCAGTGTAGGTGCCATGGCTTTAACCTTTGACACCCTCTCACTAAAACAGAAGGAAAAATTTGTGTTGCTAGGATACCTCCGCATTCTAGATTCTGCAATGCCTTGAGCCTTTGACTCTTGACTTTTATGTCTTTTTTCTTCTGTGAAGGTTCTCAGATGAAAGGAGGGTGTCAGGAAGCCATGCATTGCCATCTTGCTTTGCAAGTTACAGATTGACTTCTCTTATTGCTTCTCTCACTTACGCGTTCTCCTTTCCTTTCTTCTACTTGGTTGCAGAAGTTCTTTATGCAAATGTCATGTTGGGTGAACAATGGCAAATGTGTGCTAACTTAAGTGCCGTTTCTGCCCCATTGTGGCAGCTGCCTAGAAAACTATGTGAAGAAACATTCTAAGCTAAGGTAAAGGGCACATCAGGCAGTGGGAGAGAAAACTAGTCATCTTTATTGAATTAGGTCAGTAACAAAGTGGCAAACTTGGGCTAGATCTTTCTAAAGGAAATCTGCTTTATTACTCTTTGTAAGATTAAAATCACAATCAGATTGCTATTTTATTGGACATATTTCATTTTCCGTATATTTGTTTAGGTGCCAGATAAAAGAAAACTTATCCTAGTTGCCTTAAATTACAAACATTACTGCCAAGAGTGTGGCCTAAAAGACTACAGGTATTAATATTATTGCTTATGGTAGTTTTTTCCCTGAATAATAATTTCACATAGACCACCACTGATATTCTGAGCTTCTTGGACATTATGCAAATGACTTAACATTTCCTAGCCTGCATTCTTAGCTGTACTATGGAGGTCATAATAGAGCTTACCTCCTACATATGTGAAAATTCAATGAGAAAATTCCCTTAATGTACCTGCAATAAGACTAACACTTAAAAATTCCTTAATTTATTAATAAAATTTAAATATAGTGATGCTAATCGTATCTCCGATGCTTGTGAAAATCGTTCTCCCCAATTTCAACCCCAAAAAGGAGGAGCTAGCCAATTCCTAAATCTAATCTCATCAAATAGGGTCATCACATATTTGAGACTTGTTTATTTACTCCAAAAACCCACTGAACTGCTCCACCCAGCTGTCGTTAGAAGAAGTTAATTAACCAGACATGCATGATTTCTGCCACTCTCTGTCCCTGTTTTCTTTCAATCCAAGTTCAGCTTCCATTACATTTCCTTCATATTTTGTATATGTGCTACTTTTTCTCAGCTGTAGTAGATGAAGCTAAGAGTTAAATCATGCAGAATTAATCTCAATAAGAAAGAAAAAACAATAAAATAAAATATAATTTACAAGATAGCTTAACTTTGTGGAAATATAGGTAAATCTAATCTGAATTGAAAGAGTATTTACAAAATGGACAAATTATTTTAATGTATAAGTTACTAATTTATTATCTAGGTTTCAATTGTCATGTTTCCATGTTTGGACAGTGTCTAGATCAGTGCTGTACAATACAAATAATAATCCAGGATACATCTAAAATTTAACTATTTTAGTTAAAAAGTAACCTCAGTAAAAAAGTAAAAAGAAACATACGTAGTTGTAATAATATATTGTGTTTAATGAAGTATATGGAATATATGATTCTTTTCCACATGTAGTCATTAGATAATGTATTCATGAAATATTTTAGGTTCTTTATATATTAGGCCTTGAATATGCAGTTCTGCGTTTTACACTTTTAGCATATCTCAATTAAGATGCTGCATCTTCATCAAAGAAACTTAATCTGTACTTAGATTTTATAAGATTTGCAGTTGAAGAAGTAAATCCACATACCCTGGTGTTCCAAACATATTTTAAATTTTTCAATAGGTGAATAGAGTGCCCCCAAATAATTTTCTTTGGATATTCACATTGACAAAACTAAATCATCATTTTAAGAAGAACTGATATGACTTTGAAGCAAAAACCAATTAATTTCAAAACTATATTATTTCTAGTTAAGTAAACTTTATATTTAAGACAAAATCTTGAATCAACTCATTATTTTAAACATCAAATTAAAAGAAGTGTTAAATAAATTGAAAAGCAATACTACACATATCAATATCTAAAAGTATCATTTTCTCTTGTAGCTTTATAGTCAATTTACATGATGTCATTGTTTGAAAATACAGTCTTCTGTACTGATTCTCATTACACAATGTAGTAAATCATAGTCAATTATCTGTTTTATGGAGTTTCAAGTCTAATATAAAGTCTCTTCCATAGCAAAGTCATGAATAAGTTTAATTTTTCCTTGGAGCTTCACATTTATCTCTTTAATATTCAACTTAATGTCAATGAGAAAACATAAAATAGGCTGTTGTTTTTAATCTTTGATTATTGAAGATTTGGCAAACATTCTTCTATTTCAAGAAAATTTTGAATTAAAATTAACAGTATAGTGTATCTTTGTGAATCTCTTGACTTCTCAACCAATGAGCATAGCAAAGAACGTGAGACCATTTAATTATCTTTTTGTAAGCATTTCTGAAATATTTACATAAATATGTCAATGTTATTTTTCAGAAAACTAAATTTACTTTTATTTTTGGAGACAAAGTCTCACTCCATCAACCAGGCTAGAGTGTAGTGGCGTAATCTGGGCTCACTGCAACCTCCGCCTCCCGGGTTCAAGCGATTCTCATGCCTCAGCCTCCCAAGTAGATGGAATTACAAGTATACACCACCAAGCCTGGCTAATTTTTGTATTTTTTGTAGAGACGGGGTTTCACCATGTTGGCCAGGCTGGTCTCGAACTCCTGGCCTCAAGTGATCCACCCGCCTCGGCCTCCCAAAGTACTGGGATTACAGGTGTGAGGCACCATGCCCAGCCAGTGATGTGTTTTACATAATATTTCAAGTGTAACACACATTTTTATCATGCATACCACATGGAACAATATCTTTTGTAACATATATACATCAAATAAAGTCAAATGCAGACCTGAGGAAACAAGAAAGATGTGTTCAATGGAAAAATAAATCATGCTGCTTCCTTTTTTAATGTAAATGTAAATTAATTGAAATGAAAGTAAAACAAGAAATGCAGTTCCTCAGGCACATAGCCATATTTCCTGTGCTTGACAGTCATATGTGGTTAGTGGCTACTTTCCTGGTTATTGCAGGTCAAGATCCTGTCATAGCTAGATAATAAGGACTTAACAGAGTGGCCATAGGTGATTAGTATCAAGTATATACTTTCAAATATTTATAATTATCAAATATTTGCTTTAAACATGCTTTGCTGTGACAAGTGGTTGTAACCATTTTTTATTTTAATATTTTAATTTTTAAATACATATATACGTGTGCAGTTTTGTTGCATGCATTGATTGCATGGTGGAAGTCAGGGCCTTAGGGGTATCCATCACCCAAATAGTGTACATTGTATCTATTAAGTAATTTCTATTCATTGACCCCCCTTCCAAACCCTTCTCTTCTCAGTCTCCACTGTCTATGTCCATTCTCTATGTCCATGTACACATTATTTAGCTCCCACTGATATGTGTCAACATGAAGTATTTTTCTTTCTGCATCTGACTTGTTTCACTTATGATAATTGCCTCCAGTTCCACCCATGTTACTGCAAAATACATGGCTTCATTCTCTTTTATGACTGGATAGTGTTCCGTTGTGTATATATGCCGTATTTTCTGTATCCAGTCATCCTTTGATGGACACTTCAGTTGATTTCATGTTTTTGCTGTTGAGAATATTCAGACTGTAACCACTTAGACTGAAAGAAAATCTCCACTGTATCACGCTGGAAGAGAAACAAAGAAGCAAATGCATACCTTTAGTATTTTTAGTTGAATTTGCCAACCTGAGTCCTCTCAGAGTCATTGTCAATTAGGACAGGTAAAAGTTAAAAAAGAACATCCAAGAATGTGGAGGTAGCTGTGGATGGAATCTCTGCAAGGTAACCTCTCCAGCTTAATTCAGATCTATGATTAAATGTCATCACCTTAGGAATATTCTCTCTTCTTACTTCTGTCACCCATTTCCTTTACGTGGTTTAGTCTTCTTTGTATCAACAGTCTAGAAGTTTTTAATATATATATATATGTGATTTTTCTTACCTCCATTCCCATAAAAAATACCTCCATGAAAACCAAGAGCTGGGGCACTTGTCCCTTTTAAAATTTTCTTTCCAACTTTTATTTCAGGCTCAGGGGGCACATGTGCAGGCTTGTTACGTGGGTAAATTGCGTGTTTTGGGGATTTGTTGTACAGATTCTGCTATCCTGGTAATGAGCATAGTATCCAGTAGGTAGTTTTTTGATCCTTATCCTTCCTCCACCCTCCACCCTCAAGTAGGCCACAGCGTCTATGGTTTCTTTCTTAGTGTCCACTTGTACTCAATATTTAGCTCCCATTTATAAATGAGAACATGCAGTATTTGATTTTCAGTTCCCACATTAGTTCCCTTAGGATAAATGACATCTAGCTCTATCCACATTGCTGCAAAGGACATGATTTCATTCTTTTTTTATGGCTGTGTAGTATTTCATGGTGATATAGACCACATTTTCTTAATCCAGTTAACCATTGGTGGGCATCTAGTTAGATTCCACATCCTCGCTATTGTGAATAGTGCTACAATACATGTACACTTTTATGTGTCTTTATGGTAGAACAATTTATATTCCTTTGGGTATGTACCCATTAATGGGATTGTTGGGTCGAATGGTAGTTGTACGTTTTTTGAGAAATCTCCAAACTGAACTAATTTGCATTCCCACCATCAGAGTATAAGCATTCTCTTTTCTCTGCAACCTCACCAACATCTGTTGTTTTTTTGACCTTTTAGTAATAGTCACTCTGACTGATGTGAAAGGGTATCTCATTTGCTGTTTGATTTGCATTTTCTTAATGACTATTGATATTGAGCACTTTTCCATGTGCTTATTGGTCACATGTGTCTTCTTTTGAGAAGTGATTGGCCATGTACTTTGCCTCTTTTAAATTGAGTTGTTTTTGCTTGTTGATTTATTTAAGTTCCTTATCGATTCTGTATACTAGACCTTTGTTGAACATTTGAAAATATTTTTTTCCCATTCTATAGGTTGGCTGTTTGCTCTGTTAATAGTTTCCTTGGCTATGCAGTAGGTCTTTAGTTTAATTGGGTCTCATTTGTCTATTTTTGTTGTTTTGCAATTGCTTTTGGAATTTTCATGATGAAATCTTTACCAGGGCCTATCTCCAGAATATTTGCTAGTTTTTTTTTTTTTCTAGAGTTTTTACAGTTTTGGGTTTTATGTTTAAGTCTTTAATTCATCATGGGTTGATTTTTGTATATGGTGAAAGGAAAGGGTCCATTACAATCCTTTGTATATGGTTAGCAAATTATCCCAGCATCATTTATTGAATAGGGAATCCTTTTCTTATTGCTTTCTTTTATCAACTTTGTCAAAGATCAGATGGCTGTCGATTTGTGGGGCTTTATTTCTGGATTCTGTAACGTGTTCCATTGGTCTATGGTTCTGTTTTTGTACCAGTACCATACTGTTTTGGTTACTATAGCTTTGTAGTATGGTTTGAAGTCAGGTAGTGTGATGCCTCCAGCTTTGTTCTTTTTGCTTAGAATTGCTTTGGCTATTTGGACTCTTTTTTGGTTCCATATGAATTTTATAATAGTTTTTCTCTAGTTCTGTGAAAAATGACATTGATAATTTGACAGGACTAGCATTAAATCTGTACATTGCTTTGGGATGTATGGCCATTTTTAATTCCTATCCATGAGTATGGAATATTTTCCCTTTTTTGTTGTCTTTGATTTGTTTCAGTAGTGTTTTGCAAATCTCATTGAAGATATATTTCACTTCCCAGTTTAGCTACATTCCTAGGCATTTTATTCTTTCTGTGGACATTGCAAATTGGATTGCATTCTTGATTTGGCTTTCAGATTGAACATTATTGGTGTATAGAAATGCTACCAATTTTCCTACATTGATTTTATATCCTAAAACTTTTCTGAAATTGTGTATCAGATCTGTATGACTTTGGGCAGAGACTATGGGGTTTTCTAGGCATAGAACCATACCATGTGTGAAGAGAGATAGATTGACTTCTTCTCTTCCTACTTGGATGCCTCTTATTTATTTCTCCTGCCTGATTTCTTTGGCTAGAACTTCAAGTACTATGTCGAATAGTAGTAGTGAGAGGGGGCATCCTTCTCTTGTTCTTGTTCTCAAGGGGAATGCTTCCAGCTTTTGCCCATTCAGTATGATGTTGGTTGTGGGTTTGTCATAGATAGCTGTTAATATTTTGAGGTGTGTTCCTTCAATGTCTAGTTTGTTGGGGATTTTGAACATGAAGGGATGTTGAATTTTTTCAAAAGTCTTCTCTGCATCTACTGAGATGATCATGTGGTTTTTGTCTTTAGTTCTGTTTAGGTGATGAATCACATTTATTGATTTGTGTATGTCAAACCTTGTATCCCAGGAATAAAGCCTATTTAACTGTGGTGAATTTGTTTTTTGATGTAGTGCTGGATTTGGTTTGCTAGTATTTTGTTGAGAATTTTTACATCTATGTTCATTAGAGATTACTCGCCTGCTTTTTTGTTCATTGTGTCTCTGCCAGGATTTGGTATCAGAATGATGCTGGCCTCATAGAATGGGTAAGGGAGGAGTCCCTCCTCCTAAAATTTTTGGAATACTTTCAGTGAGATTGGTATCAGCTATTCATTATGCATTGAGTAGAATTTGGCTGTGAATCCATCTGGATCAGTGCTCTTTCTGCTTAGTTGGCTTTTTATTAATTATTTAATTTTGATATTCCTTATCAGTCTGTTCAGGGTTTTAATTTCTTCCTGGTTTAATTTAGAGAAGTTGTATATTTCCAGGAATTCATTTCTTCATGTTTTCTGGTTTGTATGGATGGAAGTGTTTGTAGTAGTCTCTGAGAGTTCTTTTTGTATTTCTGTGGGGTCAGTAGTAATGTCCTCTTTTTCATTTCTGATACTGTGTATTTGAATCTATTTTATTTTTTTTCTTAATTAGGCTAGCTAGCACTCTATTAATCTTATTTATTCTTTCAAGTAGAAAACTTTTAGTTTTGGTGATCTTTTGAATGGGTTTTTTGTGTCTCAATTTTATTGAGTTCAGCTCTGACTTTGGTTATTTCTTTTCTTCTGCTACATTTGAGATTGGTTTGCTCTGGTTTTTGAGCTCCTCTAGGTATAGTGTTCTGTTGTTAATTTGAGATATTTCTAACTTTGTGATATAGCCATTTAGCATTATAAATTTTCCACTGCTTTAGCTAGGTCCTAGAGATTCTCATATGTTTTATCTTTGTTTACTTCATTTCAAAGAAATTCTTGATTTCTGCCTTAATTTCATTTTTTTACCCAAAGTCATACAGGAGTAGGTGGTTTAATTTCCATTTAATTGTGAAATTGTGAGCAGTCTTCTTGGTATTAATTGCCATTTCTATTGTGCTATTTTCATTTATTTTTGTTATTTTATCTGAGCATGTGATCAGTATGCTTTATATTTTCTTGTATTTGTTGAGAATTTCTTTATGGCTAAGTGTGTGGTTGATTTTGGAGTATGTGTTGTTGATTTTAGAGTTGATTTTAGTATGATTTTGCTATGTGCAAACAAGAAGAATATGTGTTCGTTGATGTTGGGTGCAGTATTCCGTACATGTCTTTTAGGCTCATTTGGTAAAATGTCAAGTTTATGTCCCAAATATTTTTCGAAGTTTTTTGCCTCAATGATTTGTCTAACACCGTTAACAAGATGTTGAAGTCTCCCACTATTGTTATGTGGTTATCTAAGTCTCTTCATAGATATTAAAAGCTTACTTTATAAATCTGTGTGCTCCCGTGTTGGGTCCATATATATTCAAGATAGTTAAGTCTTCTTATTGAATTGAACACGTTAATACTATTTAATACCCTTCTTTGTTCTTTGGATGATTGTTTATTTAAAGTCTGTTTTGTCTGAAATTAGAATAGCCACCCCTGCTCTTTTTTGTTTTTTGTTTCCTTGATAGGTTTTTCCCTATACCTTTACTTTGAGCTTCTGTGTATTGTTAGCTGATTGTTAGGTAGACTTTACTGAATAGTAGCTTTATGGTGTCAATGACCTCTGTACTTGTGTATTTTTTTTGGTAGCCAGAAACGGTCTTTCATTTCCATGTTTAGCACTCCCTTAAGGACCTCTTACATGGCAGGTCCGTTGGTAATAAATTTGTTTAGCATTTGCTTATCTGAAAATAATTTTATTTCTCCTTTTCTTATTAAGCATAGTTTGGCTGGATATTACATTTTTCGTTGGACTTTCTACACAAGAATAATGATGGTAGACTCCTAATCTCTCCTGTCTTGTAGCATTTCTGTTGAAAGTTTCACTCTTAGCCTGATGGAGTTCCCTTTGTAGGTGACCTGCCTCTTCTCTCTAGTTGCCTTTAATATTTTTTCTTTCACATTCACTTAGAGAATCTGATGACTATGTGTCTTGGGATGGTCATCTTGTATAGTATCACTGAATGGTTCTCTGAATTTCCTGCATTTGAATGTCAACCTCTCTTGCTAGATTGGAAAATTTTTTGTGGACAATATCCTCAAATATGTTTTTGAAGTTGCTTGCTCTCTCTTGCTCTCTGTTAGGGATCTCAGTGAATCATAGTTTGGTCTCTTTGTGTAATCCCATATATTCATGGATGTCTATTAATTCTTTTTTATTCTTTTTTTTCCATTATTTTTGTGTGACTTCACAAAAAAAAAGAACCAGCCTTCAAGATCTGAGATTCTTTCCTCAACTTGTTCTATTAATACTTATGATTGTATTATAAAGTGTTTGTAGTGAGCTTTATTTTTTAGCTCTATCAGATCAACTTGTTTCTTAAAATGTCTACTTCTTTCAGCTCTTGTATCATTTTACTGGATTCCTAAGATTCCTTGGATTGGGTTTCAACTTTCTCCTGAATCCTGATGGTATTCATCATCATCCAGATTCTGAATTCTATGTGTGTCATTTCAGCCATTCCAGACTAGTTAAGAATCATTGCTTAACTAGTTAATGGGGAGCTAGTGCAGTTGTTTGGAGATAAGAAGACACTCTGACTTTTTGAGTCGCTAGAGTTTGTGCATGATTTCTTTCTTATCTGTGTGGACTAATGTTCCTTTAATCTTTGAAGTATCTGTTCTTTGAATGGGACTTTTTGATTTTATGTTCTTTGATGCCCTTGAGGGTTTAAGTGTGGTATAAGTTGGGTGTATTCAGTTGGCTTCATTTCTGGTCAGTTTCAGGGGGCTAAGGCTCAGCTCAGAATTTCTGAACTGCGTGATCTTACCCTGAGTGACTGGGATCAGGCCCACAGATTCATTCTCTGGCCCCTAAAGTTAAGCACCTGCTATGCTAGATGAGCCAAGGTGTTCCTGGTTTGTTGGCAGCAACACTTCAATGGGGGAGTGCCAGCAAAACCTTTTTTTCAGGGCTGTGGCCATGGGGTCTGCACATATACACACACACACGAGCCAGTGGTGGTAGGGTGGCAGCACACTGGGATCTATATACACCCATGCTTTGGCAGCAGGTAGGACATGGGGTCTGTATGCACGTGCTGGCAAGAGCAGAGCAGTGGTAGGTTCCTGTGCATGCATGTGAGCAAATTAGTAAGGGGAGGCTGTGCACAGGTATGTGCTAGAAGGTGCCCATCTGCTGAAGCTCTCTGATGGTTAAGCAGAGTCTCCTGGCAAAGGAGCTATGGTGGTGACCACTGAAAAGTGCCCTGGTTGGGCATGCAAGGATGTGCTACAAGTGGGTGCATCCAGGTAGGGACCCCGGGAGAGGCCAGCAGACAGGGAAGTGCTCAGATTTGATTGACCCTGTCCAGTGGGCAAGACATCCTAACTCTGTCCAGGTCAAATAGTCAGTAAAGGTCAAAGTCACCTAGAGGATCAGGGCAAGCCTTGGGGATAGACGGCCATAGCCATGCTCCACTGCTGTTCTTCCCATGCCAAACCCTCCAGGCTCTGCAAAGATCAGAGTCTTGTCCCTGCCACCTCTCCTGGCAGCTCTCCCTGACAGCTGCAATGTCTGTGGGGGCCATGGAGGCTCCTACAGCTAGGATTTCAGAGGTTCATGGCAAGAGTGGACCGCTCCATGCCTCTTTAACTCATTTCTTCCTAGGAGTCACTCAGGGACGGGAATGAGTTCTGGTGCTCAGCAACTATAGGCAGGGTTCCAAGCTTCCTCTCCTTTACATCCAGGGTCTAGATCCCCACCTCTCTCCACTCTTAATGCCTTTCTTGTGATGGTCTGCTCAGAGTTTGCCCATCCTCTTGATGGGCTGGTCTCTCAGTGGAAGAAGATCTTCCAGACTCTGTCTAGTTGGCCATCCTGACTCATCTCCAGAATAGACCTTTTCCAGGAAATAGTTTGTATCCTTCCGTGAGGTGTCCAGGAACCAGTGCAGGAGAACTCAGTGGCACACGGACTGCCCATGCACTCTGAGCCTCCCCGTCTCCTCACGGCAAGTCAGTTGTCACCCAGCATGTGGCTTGTGACCTCTACCCAGACCTGCATCTGCTCATAAAGTGCTCAGATCACTTGTGATTGGGCCAAACTAATCACCCTGCCCACCTGTCGGTCACACTCCCTCTGCCCCTTCCGTCCATACACTGCCCAGTGACTCAGCTGACTCCACTGCACACCAGTGCATATGGCCTGTGATGGCCTGGGCACATCCAGGTGTGAGGCATCACCAGGCAACTAGAACTAGGCACTTGCCAGCCCACCCCAACATGTGTCTTTCTGTCTTTCTTGTATACTGTCCATCTGCCTTGCCTGCCTCATCCACCAGTCTAAGGACCACTGAGGTGGGAACTGGCACCACCCAAAGGTGGAAATCAGCCCTTACCCTTTCTACCACCCATGTACTAAGACTGGCCCTGAGATTTTCCCTTTGGCTCATGACTGTATTCATGAGTGGAGGAATTTCAGGTCTCTATTGAGCAATCAATACATACACAAACATCCGTGAAATGAATTAATAAATTTGTTAATAATGAATCCTACATGCTTTAAAATTGATGTGTGTATATATGTAAACATACATACAAATGTCTATTATCATGTAAACATGCACACTTCTGTGTGTGTTGATATACAAATATTTATTCATTCCTTATTCATTGAGATATCCACTATAAGAAAACAATGAAACGATGATGTTGAGGAAACACACATAAGAGCATCTGCCTTTAGATAACTTAGAATCTAATTAGAGAAATATATGTAAATCAAACTATCACCCAAAATGATAATTGCTAGCAATGGTGAATGCTAAGAAGAAAAGACACACCATTTAATAAGGGCACAAAGGACTTCAGCTTTACCTTGAATGTCTGGGAAGACTTATCTCATGAAATAATACTTGATCTGAAATACGGTTAATAAAGATAAGTAGACAAAATAGAGAAAGGGGAACAGCAAAAGCAAGGGCTCTGTAGAGGAGGTCACACGGAGTCCTTAAAGAACTTTGAGAAGGACAGCAGCTGAAGCACATAAAGCAAAAGAGTGTTATAAAGTGAAGCTGTGGGGCCACATCCACTGTGTTGGGACTTGTATAGTTGGTACTTTTGTAGTCAACACTGAGTATTTTGATCTTTACGCTAAGAGAAATGAGAAGTTACTGAAAGATTTCTAAGCAGTGGGTGTGCGGTGTTTATAAAATATGGAATCAGTATAGATACCTTGGATTAGAGAAGTTATAGCACAGATCTTTTAAGACCATGTGTACATGAAATAGCACAGAAACTGCCCCCATCTTCCTAATAGGATATTCGCCATGTCAATTTGAAGTTTTGCTTTCCAGACTTCAATGTTTTACCTGTATCATTAAAACAAGACTATATCACTCCCCAAACTATCACTCTGTAAATGCAACCAGAACTCAAATTTTAACTGTTCCCTTTTTAATAGTGCTTCCTGAATTCAGACACAGACTTGCATTTACCCTGAATATAGCAATCATACTTAACACTCCATAGCACTAACATAAAGGTCGTATTCTCCATCTTTTACTTCTGTTAAATAATTATTCAATTGTCCAACTACCCTTTGATATAGGTAATATTATCCTAATTTTACATATAATGAGCTGAGGCATGGAAGTGTTAAATAACTTGCACAACTGCAAAGAGCAAATAGAAGCCAGAATTCAAAACTCGAGACTCAGTTTCCAAAGTATAAGCTTTTATGAAGCATACTGTACTGTTTTGCATATAAACCATCATTTTAAACTTCACAAAATGTAACATACATTTTGTTGACTAATTTAATGGGTAGAAAAACATACTTCAACATATGAAACCCCTTGTCCAAGACTGCACAAATAGAAAGCGGCAGGACTAGGTTCTAAGATTCCCGGATGTTAATAGCTACATCCATCTACGTGTCTCTAATTAGTAGATGACTCTCACCCTGCAACATTGTGATCATTTTCAAGAATGGAGACTCCTAATATACAGCCCTTTCAGAGTTTCACCTGGAAGGCATGTCATTATTATCTTCTGTAGGAAAATATACCCCGCAATGCTATGGTCATAACTCCGTGTTTCATCAAATGCATGGTGAAGTGAAGCGGTAGAGAAAGTTATAAAGTTTCTTTAGAACGTCGTTAAGCAGACCAATGCCTCAGGATATTTGACTAGCTGGTGGGGCCAGACATCAGATGAGAACTGGAAACAAAATATTAAAGATATTCATTTATTTCTTCAAGGACATCACTTTTTAAATGACCATGATAAAGTCTAGGGCTAGAAGGTAATTTTAGATGGGCCTATTTCATCAACAGCAGCTTAAGTTTTCCCGGCTATGCTTAAGAAAGGACCAAGGAGACTAAAATAAAACATAATTATCAGTAAAGTGCTTTCATACTTAGGCATCAGCTTCAGTTAACTACAGAATAATTGTTTTAGAATTACTGAGGGATTCTGTGCTGGGTGAGAAATAAACTACAAGGTCACAAGTTTGTAATATGCTCTTACATTCTTTCTCCTCTCTGACCTCTTTTTTGTTTTCACCTTTTTTTTTTTAAAGAGAGATTTAAAGAAACTCATTAGCAGCTATAGTAAAAGGTTAGAGCCTGATAGACCTTGGTTTAAATCTTGGCTATTCTACACAATAGTGTGACCTTGAACTAGTGAGTTAACCTTTAATTCCTTCCATTCTCAAAAGGAAAAATGATTAAAAAATTACTGTGCAATATTTTGAATTTTAAATGATACAATGCTTTACTAAACTATCTGGGACATAACAAGTGTTTCTTGGTAAATGAATGACTGAATGATTTCATGTTATTTCCCTTACATTTTTTATTTCCAAGTTATTTGCAGGAAGAGGGCTAGGACAAAAAAATTGGATAATGAATGAAATAAAGCAAAATACAAATAACACTTGGGAAAGCCATCTACGTTACACCTTTCTTGCATTCCTGGAAAGAAATATCTGATATGGGGTACTGTATTTCAATAGTATACTTCCAATAGTGACTCAGTCTGAAAGCCTTTTTAAAGCCCAAATGGTACTTTTCCAGGTTTTTACCACATATGCAAGAGATACTTCTAGAGAGGGAGTAGAAAAGGTGTCCTCATGATCCCTAAGAGTTCCCTGTCAGAAATGATAAGACAAAACGCATTCAAAGCCTTGACACTCTTGGGTAAAAGAGTGTGCTGACGTGTCTCAGACCTCAGTCCTTTCAGACTGGCCACCTGATGTGAACCTGAAAATTCTTGCCCTCCAATGGCAGAGAGGAAGAAAGAGGACCTCCACATGGTCACAAATCAAGCTCCCAAGAACGTGAAGCTTCAGTTTTTGTTCAGGAACTTTCAGCAAAGTTGTATCTGAGCGGTCTGCAGGGCTGACTTGAACAACAGGCTCGTAGAGGACATAGGCCCATGTTTTATCTTATGGTAACTCTCTCTTTGACAGAACAACACAGGCTACACCAGATTCACTACAGCCTCAGACTAGTGTCATAAATCCATTTTCCCACTAATCGAAACCTTGTAGAGGAGACAATCAGTAATTTTTACCATTCACTCAACTGGCTTGCACACAGAGACAGAAAGGGAGGGAGAGAGAGGTTGAAAGCCCAGCTGGGAAGAAATTATTATCCTTTTGCTGGCTTTCCAGATTTCTGGGTTCCCTTTCTCTGCAGCTTCCAGAACAAAGCTGCTTTTGATGACTCTGTGTACTGCACCATAGCTGTGGGATCCAAGCCACGTTACAAAAAATGGTTCTTTTTCTTTTTTATGGAACCATAGGCAAAAACACTCCAATTTTGCAAGATGCAGCCCAACAGCCTGCCTGAGAGAACTGAGTTATCATTTCCCATCCCTGCCAGAGTGACATACACGTGACAAAACACAGACACGAATCACCCTGCTCAGTGCCCAAGTATCAACGTAGCAAGGCTCGAACTTGTCCTTGTTGGTCCTTGGCGTCTTTAATCTATTCAAGGTTTGGAGGGATGACCTCCAACCAGGAGTTTAAATGGGTGGTCTGTGGGCAAAGTGGAAAAGCTGAAGATCACCCTGAGCTAGCTTCTGCTAACGGTTCCTTTAGGGCTCACCAAATGTGACTGATCAGACAAGTAGGAGAGCCTGCTGGATGTCCATCAGCAATTTCTTCAGAGATCTCCTTTGTACGTATAAGCTCACACAACAAAGTAAAAACAAGCAAAAGGTCTTCCAAACCAAGATCCCAGACCAGATTCCAATCCAGAAGAGTATTCTTCCAAACAGGCCCCCTTTTTCCACTCTAGGTGGGGAGAAATCTCCCGAAACAGATTCTTGCGGCAGTCCACGGAGAGGTGAACAGTCGCCATGATGGGTTTACAGTCCTCCAGAGAGGCCAACAGATCAGAAAAAGGAAGGTGGCATTGATTGTGCCTAGTATGTTCACCAGACTGGTTTAAAGACATTTCCCAGGAACTTTCTTTCCACTGAAATTAGGCCTAGGAACCATGGGTTGACAGTGCCTCATCGGTATGGACAGAGACAGAGGTGACTCATCAGCTCGTCAAAAGTAATCGACTGCCAGAGTTCACTTCCAGGTCTGTTATTCTGTGCTGGCTGACGAAGTGTTGGCAGGTACCCACAAGGGGTGACTCCAGATGAGCCCTCAAATTAATCTCCAAAATATCTCTCACTGTCCACTGCAGAGACAAAACCAATTTACCTGGACTCTGGTATTGCATCAAAAAAATGTAATTCACACTAGGCTAGTTATGTGAAAGATAGCATAATATTGTTCAAATCAATCTCACCAAAGGTTTGGAGGGTTGTTTAATAATAGTTTGGTGGGCAGATGACTAGGGAATTAGTGGGGAATGTTGATTGGTTGGAAATGAGATCATAGAGGTATGGAAAATAGTCCTCGTGCACTGAGTCAGCCTCTGGGTGGGGGTCCTAGGGCCAGCTGGGTCATGGGTGGTGGTTCTGGGTAGAGTCAGTTGGTGACCAGAAATATGAAAGTCTAAAAGTCGTCTCAAAAGGCCAATCTTAGTTTCTACAATAGTGGTGTCATCTACAGGATTAGCTGGGGAAGTTGCAAACCTTTTGACCTTCAGAAGAATGACTGGTTATCATTTAAGCATGTATCTTAGCAGAATTCAGGCCCCTCTTATAATTCTACCTTGTAGTTTTTCATTTGTTTTACAAAGGTAGTTTAGTTTTGAGAAGGGTTACTATAATTTTGCTTTAAAGTTAAACTGTAAACTAAGTTCCTCCCATCGTTAGGTTGGCCCAAACCCAGGAATGAGTGAAGATAGCCAGCCTGAGGCTAGAAGTGAGACAGAGTCAGTCATGTTGACTTTCACTGTCATAATCTTTGCAAAGGTGGTTTTACTTTTTCTTCATTTTTCTTGGGCATTGCAATCTGAATTTCCAAGTTATGGAAATTTAAGTAACTATTATTATTTTTTTAAAGAAAAATATTATGTCTAAATGCGGTCTGTCATATTCACGTACTTAATTCAGACAGGAAGTATCTGGCCCAAATCTTTTGCATGTAATTGGTGGGTTGAATAAAATGTCTTCCTTGGTGTAATTTTTCTTTAACAGCAGGTAGCTGGGTTTTGGATTCTGTCCCATGTCTAGTTTTTACTTCTAGGCTGAAATTTTTTGAGCACGAAACTACCTTCCATTAGGTAAAATTATAGTTATTATGTAGCATTAGAAGAAAAAAATCCAAGTATGTTCTGCAAAAATTTACATCAATTGCTAATAGTTCTTGTATCCTTAAAAAATATACATATACCACCACTTTCCATTTTAGGATTTTTATTTCTAGTATGAAAACCCAAATACCAGATTAATTCAAAGAGCTGTAGCCCCAAAAGGACCTAGCTTCTCTCAATGAGGAGGAACAAATTCTGATTAGTTTTGATTAAATTACAAGTACCACATTGTTTTCCTGAGACATACTAAAGGACACATTTTATAGGTAGTGAGGCACTTAACTTCACCCTTAACCAGCTGCTGGGCATGACTAATTCTGATGGAATTTAGCCGTCTTTGGAAATTAACAGAGCTAGCTGAAATTAAAGACATTTT
>NW_012104698.1:6715835-6734048 GCF_000951045.1 Mandrillus leucophaeus | reverse complement strand
TTACCTTGGGCAGTATGGCCATTTTCACAGTATTGATTCTTCCTATCCATGAGTATGGAATGTTCTTCCATTTGTTTGTGTCCTCTTTTATTTCATTGAGCAGTGGTTTGTAGTTCTCCTTGAAGACTTCCTTCACATCCCTTGTAAGTTGGATTGCTAGGTATTTTATTCTCTTTGAAGTAGTTGTGAATGGGAGTTCACTCATGGTTTGGCTCTCTATCTGTTATTGGTGTGTAGCAATGCTTGTGATTTTTGCACATTGATTTTGTATCCTGAGACTTTGCTGCAGTTGCTTATCAACTTAAAGAGATTTTGGGCTGAGACAATGGGGTTTTCTAAATATAAGATTATGTCATCTGCAAACAGGGACAATTTGACTTCCTCTTTTCCTAATTGAATACCCTTTATTTCTTTCTTCTGCCTGATTGCCCTGGCCAGAACTTCCAATACTATGTTGAATAGGAGTGGTGAGAGAGGGCATCCCTGCCTTGTGCCAATTCTCAAAGGGAATGCTTCCAGTTTTTGCCCATTCAGTATGATATTGGCTATGGGTTTGTCATAAATAGCTCTTATTATTTTGAGATATGTCCCATCAATACTTAGTTTATTGACAGTTTTTAGCATGAAGGACTGTTGATCATGGTGGACAAGTTTTTTGATATGCTGCTGGATTCGGTTTGCCAGTATTTTATTGAGGATTTTTGCATCGATGTTCATCAGGCATATTGGTCTAAAAGTCACTTTTTTTTGTTATATCTCTGCCAGGCTTTGGTATCAGGATGATGCTGGCCTCATACAATAAGTTAGGGAGGATTCCCTCTTTTTCTATTGATTGGACTAGTTTTGGAAGGAATGGTACCAGCTCTTCTTTGTACGTCTGGTACTTTATTCATTTTGGCCAACCCTAAGTTCTTTATTCTGCCCTGCTCTGTCTTTCCTGAAGAAACCCCAATACATGGTCTGCCCTAGGTTTCTCCCTCACTCTTACTTCTTGTCTTGACAAAACCCAGATGCTTCTCCTGTGGCCCTGCATAGCACAGTATGCCCCCTCTTTAGGGAGATATAAGTAGTAAAAATATTTTATGATGGTTAGCCTTTCCATGGTATCAATCAGTCACCTTTATAAATGAAGATCTAGGCACAAAACATTTGGGCAAGAAAGAAAAACAGAAGGAAGGATGTTATTATAGGAATAGAGAACAACTAGTTCCGCTACCTCATGCAACCGATAGGACATCCGATGACATAAAATCTAATTCCAAGAAGGCTACATGCAGACACTCCAAGTTCCAGTCTCATGGATTTGAGGAAGTGTATTACTTTACAATTTTTCCCCTCAGATAAATTCCAGAACAAAGATATCATGCTTATGTATTTGACATCTTGATCATGTGGTCATTATTTTGTCAGCTGAATCGTCTTGTAAAATCTCATAACTTATTCTTGGTAGACTATTTTATTAGTCCGTTTTCATGCTGCTGCTGAAGACATACCCAAGACTGCGTAATTTACAAAAGGAAGAGGTTTAATTGAACTCATAGTTGTTCCACGTGGTTGGGGAGGCCTCACAACCACGGCAGAAGGCAAGGAGGAGCAAGTCACATCTTACATGGATGGCGGCAGGCAAAGAGAGTTTGTGCAGGGGAGCTCCTCTTTTTAAAACAATCAGATCTTGTTAGGCTCATTCACTATCGTGAGAACAGCACAGGAAAGACCTGCCCCCATAATTCAATCACCTCCCACCAAGTTCCTCCCATGACATGTGGGAATTATGGGAGTTACAATTCAAGATGAGATTTGGTTGGCAACACAGCCAAACCATATCATCTATCTTTCTTCAGCCCATGTGTGTCCGTATCTTCTTCTCCTAATGTAGCCTATTTGAACATAATATGAAGAACTCTATAAGTGAAAACCATGGTATATATGCATTATATAAATATATAGTAATACTAAAATACAAATACTCTTTTTACTAAGATATACATTGACCTGAAATTTGTCCTTTGATGTTCTCTTTTACATACTTGTACAGAGACTGGAAACATTTTTCAAAATCATTTGGTAAGTATAAGGAAAAAACGGGTCTTCTTCCTAAAAGATTTGAATCAAGAAGGATCTTCGGCCGGGTGCAGTGGTTCATGCCTGTAATCCTAGCACTTTGGGAGGCCGAGGTGGGTGGATCACAAGGTCAGGAGATCGAGACCATCCTGGCTAACACGGTGACACCCCATCTCTACTAAAAATACAAAAAATTAGCCGGGCGTGGTGGTGGGTGCCTGTAGTCCCAGCTACTCGGGAGGCTGAGGCAGGAGAATGGCATGAACCCAGGAGGCGGGGCTTGCAGTGAGCCAAGATGGTGCCACTGCACTGCAGCCTGGGCGACAGAGCGAGACTGTCTGAAAAAAAAAAAAAAAAAAGGATCTTCACCCACTTTTCTTGTTTCTTGGCTAAACACATCAAACCCAGAGCTGCACAGGTTCCTGGTGACTAAACTTCTACTTTGTGCTAATTGCTGTGCCTGGACAGTGTCTCAGTAGTGACAGTGGGAGGGCTGGCCTGTGGGGTGCCAGGGATGCTGAAATGCCTTGCTGTAGTATATAGACATTCCTGTCTTCAAAGGATAGCTGTTGGAGAGAACAGTGTCTGAAAGCGTTAAGAGAATATGCTAAGAGAAAATGCTCATTTAAGAATTAGTTATCCTGATAAAACGTTACCGAGGCACGGGGAAATAGCAGATTGCTGACTTGAGGCTTGTTACAAGAATCTGCTGTAGAGATGCAGAAGATCACGGCCCCCGACTAATGAATATTGTAGCAGGGAAATGGCATGACAGGTTCCTTCTTGTTCCAATTGAGCCTGCTTCTGCAAGAACAAAAGGTCAGTTGTGCTAAAGATATTGAGAGAAGCTTAGTTTGGACATGCCTTTCAGTGCACCAGAGTTCGATGGCTGCTGTGGAATTGATTTCTTACACCAAGGCCAGATGGTTGAAGAAAAAAAAAAGTTAGAATATGACACTCTATGCACCAAGGAAAATGTAGAACAAAAATCACTCTCAAGAGAAGATGTGAATCTTCAATGGGCCTCAGAGGTAGCCTTTTATTTAAGAATAAAATTGGCTCAGTGAAATGCCGATCAACCTATTGCATCAAACAGAGCTTTTTAATAATAAATAAATCATTATTTAAGTCAAGGATTTTTGAAAATAATAAAATGAAGCATTCTTCATATCCCGCTGCTTTTTGGCATTCTGAACAGAAATTTTTCCTTTTTTTTGAGTGTTTTGTGTGGATATATATGTAATTGTATACGTTTTTAAAATAGCATTGCTTCATTAAGAAAATTTCAAAAACCCAAATAAACAAAATAAAAGAAAATATTGTTTAACTACCCCTGCATCTCAAAACAGACACTATCCTTTCCCCATGCAGCACTCTTTTATTTTTCTCTTATGTTAATTCATATAGATTTTCTTTAGTTCCTCTCTTTCATGTTGGTGAGGGGGAAGGAAATAGATTTTTTAATGTATATACTATTTAAAATAGTTCTTATTTTTCTGATGCTTATAGAACTCTAGGAAACTAATCTCCCCGTGTTCATGTCCTAAATTTAAAAGATTGTCTTATAGAAGTTACGTTGTACCACCACTGTGTGTTTACATTACAGAAGTATATGTGTTTACAGCAGGTCCTCAAATAGCATTGTTTCATTCAAGGTCATTTTGTTAGGCCTTTAGGGAGAAAAATCAACTTTAATTTTTCCCCTGATCAAGTGGGAAAAAAAGTTGCTTCCTGGTTGGGCCACTGTCTGGGTAGAGTTGATAAGTTCTCCCCATGTTCAGGTAGGTTTTCTCTGGGCACTCAGATTTCCTCCCACATCCCAAAGAGGTGCATTTCAGGTTAACTTGCATGACTAAATAGTCCCAGGGTGAGTGTGGGTGCCCCTTTCAACGGAATGGCAGTCTGTCCAGGGAGATCTGCCTGGAGCCCTAAGCTGCAAGGGATAGGATCTGACCATCCATGATCCTGAACTGAAATAAGTGGGTAAATAATTATCTTACTCGTCATTAGTCTTTCTTAAATGTATGTATAGTTCACATTCATTTTAATGTTTAATATTAGGAGTATTTTGATCTTTATGTACAAGTCTGGTGATGTTTTCCTGACCAGAAATGTGCTGTAAGAGTGTAAGTCTTATTTATAACAATTAAGCTATAGGAAAATTAGTTTCATTATACATTATTTTGATGAAAGTCACAATTTTCAAGAACCTATGGATGATATTAAGTCAAGACTTACTCTGTTTATGTGTGTGTGTGTGTTTGTGTGCGTGCTCATATGCAGAATTTTAGTGCTCAACTGGGCCATTACAAATTGTGTATTGTTTAGTCCTAAACTCACAATTACAGAAAGAAAAAAAAGCCTATGTATGTTAAATAATTTTACATTAATGTTTTTAGTAAGTCAGTCTAGATATTCCTTTTCACTTGCTTCTTCATTTACCTTTCACAATCAGCTGAGAGCACATACCTAAAATCAATATGTATTTCAGTACATGTGTAATGTAATGTTCCATTGTGTTCAAATATATTTTTAGAATATGGCAAGTGCCATGCTGAGGTAGAGATATTATAAAATTCACTTTGGGCTCAACATACATCATTATCTGCAAAATGTGTGGTATCAGCAGTATCACAAAGGGAAAAAGGTACAGACTGAGGCAACATTGCTTCATAGAATGTCATATACAGTATTTAGACATATAGTTTATAGATTTTTCAGATTGACTTCTTTCACTTAGCGGTGTTGACTTGTTTCCTCTATGTCTTTTCCAATCAACCATTTCTTTCTATCACTGACTTATATTTCATTGCATGCATATACCATAATTTGTTTATCTGTTAACACACTGGAGACCATCTTCCTTATGTCAAATTTTAGCAATCATTCATAGAACTCCTATAAACACCCATATGCAAGTTTTGTATGGACACGTATTTTCAACTCATTTGAAAGGAGCACAATTGCTGAATCTCGTGATAAAAGTGTTTTAGTTTTGCAAGACGCTGCCAAATCGTCTTCCAAAGTGGTCATACCATTTACATTTCCATCAACAATGAATGAGAGATCCTGTTGCTTCATGTCCTCCCTAGAATTTGATTTTGTGTTTTGGATTTTAGGCATTTTAATAGGTGTATGGTGGTATCTCATTTTTACTTGCAGTTCCCTAATAAAGCATGAGGTTTTCATTAGGGAGCTGTAAATAAAAGTTGGGGTTTTATTTGCATCTTTCATATGCGCATCTGTTATCTATTTATCTTCTTTGGTGAATTGTCTGTTTAGAACTTTTGCCTATTTGTTAATTGGGTTTTTTCCTTATTGTTGATATTTCTGAGGGGCTTGGGGGCTAGAACTAAGTATTTCCCTTGCTCCAGATTGGTTATTCTTTGGTGCAACTCAAAACTGTAGGGGTCTGGCAAAATAGTTTCTTTTGCAGGCAGGGTTTTGTTAAAGAGAACAGAATACTCAGAAGCATTTAAAAACTATTACTTTTCTTTTCCACCTGATAAATATGAGGGGATTGTTTTTTTCATTCTGCACACCGACAACCTAATGGGCTGTCCGGAGGTAAAACTCAAGAAAGTTTGGGGCTCCCTTAAGACTAGACCCCTGGAGTTTTTAACTCTAAAGCTTGTTCACACTGAGCCTCCAGTCTTTCACCTACTATGATTTAAGTTTTTCTACCCCAGTACTTGCCTCAGTGGCAGGTTGATGCAATTGGGCTTCTATAATGAGCAATGATTCACTGCATTTAACCATTTCTACAATTTTCACGGTCCACACTTTTGTCTTGGGACTTCAGTTCTCCCATGGACCCAAGAAAAGTTGTGGATTTTCAGTTTCTTCAGATTTTTTCTTGTTCTGTCCATGCAAGTGATAACTTACAAGCCCTTACATCTTGAAATGGTAACCAAAACTTTACCATTTTACTTTTAATTTTTCTCCTGTCTTTTTTTTTAATTTAATATAATTTAATTTAATTTTTTTTTTTTTTTTTTTTTTGAGACGGAGTCTTGCTCTGTCGCCCAGGCTGGAGTACAGTGGTGCAGCCTCCACTCACTGCAAGCTCTGCCCCATGGGTTCACGCCATTCTCCTACCTCAGCCTCCCAACTAGCTGGGACTACAGGCGCCTGCCACCTCGCCCGGCTTATTTTTTGTAATTTTAGTAGAGACGGGGTTTCGCTGTGTTCGCCAGGATGGTCTTGATCTCCTGACCTTGTGATCTGCCTGCCTCGGCCTCCCAAAGTGCTGGGATTATGGGTGTGAGCCACCGCGCCCAACCTCAATTTTTCTCCTTTCTTATACATAGTTTGTGACTTTTAGAAATTTTTCTGTCTGAAAATATTTTTTTGTTGAAGCATTCATGTATTTATATTTAACATACTGACTTATTTTGGTTTAAGTCTATTATTAAAATTTTTATTTTCTCTTAGTTCAATCTTTCTTTTTTCTTCTAATCTTTTTATTAATGAAATTTGTATTTTAATTATTCAGTGTTTCTACTAGTTCCTAAATATGCATACTTTTACTCTAGTATTACTTGTGTTTTCTTTAAATTGCACTGAGTAATCTTGACTCTGTAAGGTCTAGTATAAATGAGTAGGTGTCCCATTGACCAGAAAATGTAAGTATTTTGGATATTTAAGCTCCATTTAAAAGTTGATTTTCTGTTAATGTTGCCATGTATTCTATTTCTACTCATATTTTAAATTTCAAAGGATATTATAATTTTGTATAAAATAGATCATGTATTTTTAAATTAGCAGCATATTTAACCCTTTGAGATGGCCTTTCTTTCTCTTCATTTCTGATATTTTGTCTGGGATTTTCTTCTGCTTTAATGCTTGAAAAACATTTTTTTTCTCACAATTTCTTTACCGTAAGTCTGCTCTGTTCCAATTCTCTAAGCTTTTGTTTGTCAGAATGTCTTTATTTTACTTTTATTTTTGAGGGATACTTTTACTGGTTCTGGAAATCAAACTTGCAGTTATTTTCCGTCAGCATTCCAAAGATACTATTTTTTTTATGTCCGGACTCCATCATTGTTGCTGAGATATGGCCTTTAAAATGTAAAATTGTTCTTATTTTGATAATGTATATTTTTATTTTATCTGTTTTTAAAATTTTCTCTTGCTTCTGGCTTTCAGTACAGTTATATCCCTAGGGTTTTTATATTTTTGTTGTTGTTGTTGTTAGGTGTTGATTTTGGTTATGGTTTTGGCTTTTCCTGCTTGGAGTTCCTAGAATACATTAAAACTACAGGTTGGTGGTATTTACCAATTTTGGAATATTCCAAGGAATTAGCTGTTGAAATACTGCTTCTTCATCAATCTCTCTCCCCCTCTTTTGAGTTTCTAATTACATTTAGTTACTACCTGTAGCCATTATCTTTTTGTCTCTGACATTATTTTCTATGTGTTCTTTCACTTTCTGCTTTTTGTGATTCAATCTGGATGTTTTCTTTTGGCAGATTTTTAGATTCACTATTTTCTTTCTTTCCTTTTTAATCTGTTATGTCCACTCTGTTGATAAATCTACAAACTTAAATTTTATTTTTCAGTTTTAAAATTTCTATTAATATTTAAATATATATTCCAATTTCTGTTCAAATTTTTCACCTTGTCATCTATTTCCTTAAAAGTATTTGTCACTTTTATATTAAGATCTGATCATTAAAGTGATCTAGGTCCCTGTTTTGGCTTATTCCCTAAATTTCTTTACTCATTTGTATTTGTTCCATGCAGAGTAGGAAGTTAAAAGAATAAAAAGAAATGTACCTCATAGAGGTTGAGAAGCTCAGCAAATATTTTAGCAGTTACCTAGTGTTGGGAGAAATATAAATGGAATTCAGAGCCCATTATGGGTTAAGAGTCCTGATAAATTCCACAGACACTCAGGTGTGACGTTGAACTGTGCAAGCCCAAGTTAAGGGCAAGCATGGCTGGGCTAGATCTTTTAAACACTGGTACCCAGCTTTGAATTAGCTGGATATTCAATTCTGATAAGTATGTGAATATATCACCTTCCATAAAAAAAACTTACAGAATCTCTTCAGTTTTTCATACATGATATTCGATAATCAATATTTTAAGGTGATGCAAAAGAGATTACGAGGGGATGAAAAAAAAAAAAAAGCAACAGGTGAACAGGTGATCTAGATGCTCTGATAATCTTCTCGATAAGCCAGTATGTGACTATGGGCAGAAGGCTCAGGTCATGTTTGTTCATGCAGGACTCCCTCTTTTACAAGAATATTTTTAAGAAACATGATTGATATACATAGTAAAGAGTTAGCAAACACTTGATAATTAGAAAATGAAATGCTTTCACTTCAAGGCAATAAAAGTCTTCAAAATGTTTATAAAATTATTTCTCAATTCTATTTGCTGTTGCAGAATATTTTGCTTTTATTTTCAATACCCCTCATACTGATCTTGAGCCTCAAATGAGTGGAACAGTGACATATTAGTGATTTGTAGGCATTTCTTTGGACCAGACAAGCATATAGATTCCATACTAACAGGAAAGCAGATAAACTAGTTTTGCCAATAGATGAAGGACTCTCCAGAGAAAGATTTAATCTGCAAATACTTTTTGGTTTATTTCCTGAATTGATAAAAATGAATAAGAAAATATTCTATCTTTTCTCTTGAACTTGAGGAAAAAAACATGCCAAAACATGTATCTCAGTCACATACCTTGGAAATGTGATTCCAATGTAGATTTTTTGCCTTGGTTCCAGTAACTTATGTACAATAGTATCCTGCTTTGAAATAATCCTTTATTAAATAGGAATATGAAAATGAACTTCCTTTCGCTGTCTTTGCTTGCTACTCTATGTGCAGGTTGAAGGCAGAAGAAACAAAATCTTGCCACATCATTTTTGTGAACTGTTATTCCATTATGAGCAGAGGGATTCAGATCCTGTTAGAATAAATTCACCCAGAATGTTTTTTTAAGCAAAGGAAATTAAAAGTATACTACTAGAAAATATGTTTATAATATATATCAAAAGTCTTATGTTTATGCTTTTTAGCTTAACAGTATTACAGTTAGGAAATAATCTCAAATGTGAACAATTAGAAGAAAAAGATGTTTTCTGCGGTCGTGTTTAGAATTGTTAAAATCTAAATCCATCTAAGTCATCAACAAGAAACTAATTATAATTCAGCCACGTGATGTCTTTTCATACAGTACAGTATCTGTATTAAGGAGGAATTCCTTTAAAAATGAAAGCCTATGTTTTAATTTTCATTGAACAAAGCAAAATAAATGATGATGTAATTTGTATAGTACATCAAAATTATCAAAATGATTTAATATGCAGTGATTGATGATAATATCACCAGTTGTTTCTTTAGTGTCTTTGTGCAAGAAATGTCATGTAGCTTTAGGAAAAAAAAAGAGAAATCTAGTTGTAATTTGGAACCAAGAAGTAAATATTTCCAGAGAGATTTGAAATGACTTCTACTTTTACAGTGGAGAACAGGTAGCTGTTAGATTTATGCATCATTATAATAAAAATAGTTTTGGGTTGAAGAGAGACCCTAAGTATCAGAGTCCCTAGGTAGAGCTAGACCATGTAACCCAAAGTCAGTGAACAGTCATGGATTAATGCAAATGTTCCAACATAGATTAAGACTTTTCTAGGATAAAATTAAGTGAACTCTGGTGATGAGAACCATATCATTTTATACAAAAACCAGTAACAGATGTCCTCAGTTTGGACAGTAGTGCAGAGCTGCAAACATATCCATGCACATAGAAAGTGAAAAGTGGGGCAGGGCATGGTGGTTCACGCCTGTAATCTCAGCATTTTGGGAAGCCGAGGCGGGCAGATCACAAGGTTAGGAATTCAAGACCAGCCTGACCAACATGTTGAAACCCCGTCTCTACTAAAAATCCAAAAATTAGCTGGGCATGGTGGTGTGCGCCTGTAATACCAGCTAATCAGGAGGCTGAGGCAGGAGAATTGCTTGAACCTGGGAGGCGGAGGTTACAGTGAGCCAAGATCGTGCCATTGCACTATAGCCTGGGCAACAGAGCAAGACTCTGTATCAAAAAAAAAAAAAGTGAAAAGTGGTTTTAAAAATCAGTTGGAAAAGTTGTGATTGTCTGTGATCTTCATAAAAATTGTCAAAATGATGAAAACTTTCTTGCTTTTGATCACCGATATATCTGGGAAATAAAAGGAGAGTAGTAAATTGAGATTTATTTTGTGTACTCTAATTAAAACACTAGGGACTTATGCATTAAAATATTTTATTTCATGCTAAAAAATAAACTGATCAGGTATAGTCTGAACTGTGCTTATTCTCTTCTTGTATAATTTACCATACAGGGTATCTTTTCTAGTATTAATAAATTATGATAAACCTTTCTATATTTGGATCACTTCCCAACACTTTATTCTTCATACTTTATATGTTGTAAAATGCCTCTGAACTAGACTTTTAAAGGAGCTATTCTTTTACACTGAAGTTTTTGTGAGTATCATTTCCTCTGGGTTAGTTTCATCTTTTTTTTTTTTTTTTTTGTCACAGCCACATTCCTCAGGTATGTGAGTAAATTTACCTTCTCTAAGTTTCTCTGATCGCATACCCAGAGTCTCTTAAACTGTGGCAGTGGCAGTGTTCCCATGGTCAGCTATTTATTCTACAACTCCATTTTATGTTCAATGCAAACAAAGTACAGTAAACACTTCTGTCACTTTGTATACATATTGTTGTTATTTCCTCCAGGGTGCTCATCACTTTGCTGTTGCCATTTTCAAATATTCTAATCAAATCCAGTTTCACTTTCGGTGTTACCACTTTTTGTTTCTTTTCTGCACATTCATTCTTGTTACCTAATTCTTTCTTTGGATTATCAAATTTTGTAAAATGTTACCATGGGTTGGAAGATAAGGAGGTAACACAAGTACATAACTTCTCTTTTATGCATGACCTGAAAAATAGATGTGCAGTGTCCAGTCACTGCCAAATGTGGAAAGAAGGAATGTGATTGATCAGTGGATCAGGATGCACATTTGCCATTCATGTAGTGTGATTTGTGGACTCAAGAGTTAACAGTGAAGTTTGTACTTTATGCAATTGATCACAGTTAATAGACTGTGGTAACTGACATTTGAACTGTGGTGTTGAGGGACTGGTGTGTTATTTTAATAAGGCATTGCAACTGAAATGTCCCTATTGAAAACATACAAAGCAAGGACTGCCTTTAATTAGTTCTGAATGGTAGGATTTGGCTGATTATCATTTTCATCTTTATACGTTAACGCATGTGCATATTTTTCAAATTAGGTACTGACTACTCAC
The DNA here is from genome assembly GCF_000951045.1 of Mandrillus leucophaeus. Taxonomy (NCBI): domain Eukaryota; kingdom Metazoa; phylum Chordata; class Mammalia; order Primates; family Cercopithecidae; genus Mandrillus; species Mandrillus leucophaeus. Next base: position 6,722,669 of record NW_012104698.1, on the reverse strand, counting down.
TTAAGAAGAAAGAAGTACATTATAAAACAAAATCGTTAAATCAACAACCAATTCCTGCTGTTATTTTTCAAATAACCTTGGATGGAGTTATTAGAAATAAGACGGTATAATCTTACCATTAGAATAGTAAAAGATCTCTTCTAGAAAATGTCACTCGTAACTCAAAAATATGCACATTGGAATCTGTTCCATGTTATCCAAATCACTTAATTGGGTTGCTTTACTTTTCTGTAAAATTATAGTAATGTTACTTACTGTTTTATGGTTGGTATGAGGATGCAATGAAATAACAAATGGATAGTTACAGCATGGTACCTAGTTCATAGTGGGTATTTGAGATATACCATTAGACATCCTAATAGTCTCTACAACAGAAATATCAAGAGACTTTAAATGACGTGCAGGATGAAAGTACAGGAAATCTCAGAGTCCACTTCCCCTCATAAAAAGTTCAACTAAGAACTATCCACAGACCAGAACATCCTTGAGAAATGTCAAGAGAAATTTGTCAATGTCTCATCTCCCCATTTTGTTGTGTAGTGGCCTCTACAAGGCAAAAATTAAAGGTCTTCTCTCACTAGACCATGTGTGAAATCACTGTATAATAAAAAGCCTTGGCTCTTATACAAAAATCCCTTTGGCAAGTCTTCTGACGGCCTGGAAAATTCAATAAAAAGGTCTTCCAAGGTATGTTAGTTTAGTCATCAAAAACAATCTAATGGAGCTCCAAAGCACCAGACAGAAATTAATCTGTGTGTGTATAACAGCAACGTAAAAAGGAGGCAGTACATTGCAGCCACTAGGCAGGCAAGCAATTCTGGAAGGATTTCACATGATGATAATACTCACAGAGATTTCTCCTTTACTTTCTGTGCTTAAAAGCTAATAAATGCCTCCTGTTAAATGTTACAATTACCACATTCTTTGACACATTCTGACACCTTTATGAACTGGGTATCTATTTACTTTATTGAGTAGTGGAAGTAACCTTATATATACTCTGTGTGGTTTAAAATGGGAAACAGTGCCAATAAGATTGTCTCTTCTTTGCTTCTCTATGAGTCCAAGATTAATGGGAGAATATAGTCATGAATCAGATACCTTCTCAGAAGTACATCATTAGGCAATTTTGTCATTGTACAAACATCATAGAGTGTACTTACACGGACCTAGATACCATAGCCTACTACATACCTAGGCTATATGGTATAGCTTGTTGCTCCTAGGTTACAAACATGTATAGCATGCTACTGTACTGCATACTGTAGGCAATCGTAATACAATAACACATTTATGTATCTAAACGTACAATAAAAATACGGTACAGAAGATTTAAAATGGTACACCTGTACAGGGCATTTACAATGAATGAAGCTTGCCTGACTGCAAGTTTCTCTGGGTGAATTAGTGAGTGAGTGAATGTGAAGACCTACACATTATTATACACTACTGTAGACTTTATAAATACTTTACACTTAAGCTACACTAAGTGCACTAAATGTATTTTTATATTTATTTATTTATTTTTTGAGACGGAGTCTCACTCTCTCGCCCAGGCTGGAGTGCAGTGGTGCAATCTCGGCTTACTGCAATCTCCTCTTCCTGGGTTCAAGCGATTCTCCTGCCTCAGCCTCCTGAGTAGTTGAGACTACAGATGCCTGCCACCATGCCCAGCTAATTGTATTTTTAGTAGAGATGGGATTTCATCATGTTGGCCAGGCTGGCCTCGAACTCCTCACCTCAGGTGATCCACCCTTCTCTGCCTCCCAAAGTGTTGGGATTACAGGTGTGAGCCACTGTGCCCAGCCCAATAAATGTATTTTTAAAATATCTCTTTCTTCAATAATAAATTACCTGTACCTTACACTGTAACTTTCAAACTTTGTAAACTTTTAATTTTTTTTAACTTTGACTATTTGTAAGAATACTTAACACATGCTGCTGTATAAAAATATTTTCTTTATATTCTTGTTCTATAAACATTTTTCTATTTTAAAATGTTTTAATTTATTTTATTGTACTTTTTAAACTTTCTGAAAAACTAATACACAAACATACACATGAGCTTAGGTCTACACAGGTCAGCATCATCTGTATCACTGTCTTCCACTTCCACCTCGTGTCTCACTGGAAGGTCTTCAGGGGCAATAACAGGCATGGAGCTGTCATCTCCTGTGATAACAATGCCTTCTTCAGAAATAGTTTCTGTAGAAGAGATAGACTCTAAAACAATAATAAAACATGTAGTACTGTAAACACATAAGCCAGTAACTGTTGTTCATTATCATTATCAAGTATTATGTACTCTATGCAAATGTGTTAGACTTTTGTATGACTGGGAGTACAGTAGGTTTATTTACCATAGCATTCACCACAAACACCTCAGTAATGCATTGTGCTATGACATCACTTGAAAATAGGAATTTTCCAGCTCCATTAAAATCTTTTGGGAACACCATTATATATGTGGTCCTTCGTCGACCAAAACATTATTGTGTGGCACATGACTGTACTGTTAGATAAATAATACCCTAATATAAGGTCAGTATAAAAAATTCCTATGTTAACAAGAAGCAAGAATTTAAGAAAGATCTCTAGATTTCCTTTCTAAGAGTGAGAGAAGACAGAGCAGAGGGAAGGTAGAATTAATTAAAATTAGATTTAAAAAGTTATTGGGAGAGAAAAGCAGAAAAAAACTAAGAGAATTGAATAGGTGAAGATTTTGAGGACATCAAGATGTAATGTTTGCTCCAGGACTTACATATGGTTGGAATTGCAATGATACAGTGGACACAGGATATAACTGTTGTGAACCTAAAAAGAAATACTACTTTAGTCTCTAAACATTAAATATTTATGCATTAGTGTCAGATGTATTCAAGTGTCAGCAAATACATCACTAATAGTATAATTATTTCAAATGTTACACCAATATATATTCCAGAAATTCTACAATGGATGACTATAATTATTACATATACGTATGCTATGATTGATAGAGTGTTATCAAGTTAATATGAATTTGCAATATTATTGCAAATAATAATAATTAGAGTGTTACCAAGTTAATATGAATTTGCAATATTATTTCAATGCCTAGCAAGTACTAGACACTCTTAAAGCATTTTACAGGTATAATCTCATTTCATGCTTACAAAAACCTAAGAATTATGTATAATGGAAACCTTCATTTTACAGATAGAAAAGCTGAAACACTGAGCCATCAGAAAAAATACGCATCATTCACACAGTGGTAAAAATTAGAGTCTGGATTCAAATTCAAGGCATCATGAGTGTAAAACTTAAAGACAATGAAGCAAAGGAAAAGAGTAGAAACAAAATAAAACTATAACATATTGCGAAGATCCCAGCTAGACATTAAGTATGATTATCTCTACTATTTAGGAGATCACTGTTTCTCTGGAGAAGCAACACAGATTCAAGAAAGACTCACAATACAAGAAAAATAGAACACGAATGTCAAGTTCAAAGGAGTCAGACATTGCTTTTAATGATGTGGCGAAAAAGAACTTGAGGAGGTCCAGTATGAGTAGAAAATTGGAGCAGATGTACATTTATATTCCATTTCTTAGAAAAAGGGAACAAAGTGTCAGAATAGAATAATGCTAAGATGTCAACTTTACCTATCTTTGGTTCTCTAATCACAGAGAAAACACTTAGAATCAGAAGAGCTGCAACAGTACCTGTCTTAACAATATCATTTACTTTATAGAGAACAATGAGACACTTGATAGACACTCAGTTTTTTTGTTTGAAGGCGTAGATACACTCAGTAAAAATTGACTTGTTCTTTCTGCAATATTATATTTGTCATTTTCTTAACTTTTGAAGATGTAAATCCTACCCAGAGGAGTTAACATGTGAACTACTACATATTAAACACCAAGTAGCAAATGTCACTCTTAGTATTTAATAATATTTGAAATCCTAAAATCCACCTAAAAGAGATTCCTTGATGAAGCAAATTGCAAGTTCCAATTTCACCTCTGACTTCTACTATGGCCATGAAAAACTTTTCTTATCTACGAACAAGGAAAGTTAGACAAATTTTAGCTCCCATTTTTGAAAGTCCAGATGCTTGAGTCTAGGTCCTAAATTGAATACATCTTTCCTGGCCTCTCACTTTAAAAGAACTCTTTAGTTGGGTTTTTTATTTAATGGTATGAACAATTCTGTACAACTTAGCATCCCTGCTGCGTCCATTGCAATTGCTTCCTATTTTCCTTCTGAAAGGAAGATTTAGCAAATTGGACTTTAGGCTTAATGTCCTTCAGAAGATATATATCCCCTCTATATTTTTTTCTTGATAAACTATTTCAGAACTACTTAATACACCATGAACCAACACTGATTAGTATTCATTTTAGTGTTACACATTTCCTGAAAAATAAAATGGCTGCATGCATTTAGTTTGAAATGTTTTACTAGTTGCTTTAACAGCTTTTGAGTAGTTTCACAATATAATTCCATTTAAGAGGACAGGAAATAATAGGCAATAGAGATAAACTGAAGTAGTAGCTCAGAGGAAGTTAACACTTTATGTGACAAAGTAACCTGGTGAAAACATATACTTAGTAATTATTCCCAAACTGGGGTGGTATCCAACTTTCTTCACTGGTTTTCTTAGCAAGACATTGTTAAGAGGCAACTTCTTGGTGATAAACTTTATATTGCAATGCCAGAGGATGAAGCTGCCCATTTCTTGTCTGGGTAAGAACAAGCAAGGGCAGGCAAGGCTTCTGAGCTCTCAGAAGCATTCAGGATTCAAATCACAAAGCCAGTTGCAGGTATTTCTCTGAATCCCTAACAGTAAATCCTTCATTTTACACTATTGCTAATTTATTTTTCTCTTGTTCTTTCATTCTTTTGCTCTCTTTTAATTATTACCTTTAGTAGTTATTTTAAAAATAGCCAATTGGAGGTGGAGCAAAATGGCTGAAAAGAAGGTTTCACTAATTACCCTACCCCTACAAAGACACCAGTTTAACAACTATCTACACACACCAAAAAAAAAAAACAAAAACAAACAAAAAACAAAAAAACTCATAAAAAACAAAACTCAAGTGAGCATTCATAGTACCTGGTTTTAACTGCATATTACTGGGGGGGGAAAAAAAAAAGGCACTGAAGAAGTAGAATAAACAGTCCTGAATCACCAATGCCACCACCCCCACCCCCAGCAACCCCAGCATGGTGTTGAGGGTGTTTTTGGGCACTGGGAAAGGGAGAGCACAGCAATTGTGAGGCATTGAACTTGGTGCCATTCTGTTAGAGCAGAAAGAAAAACTGGAGGAAACTCAGCTGATGCCCACCCACAGAGGGAACATTTAAACCAGCCATAGCCAGGGGGAATTGTTATGCCCAGACTGTTTGTTCCCCAAAGAAGACCACCAGAGTCCAGAGTCAAAGCCAAGCGGCAAGGATCTTTACTACAAGTTCGAACCTGGTCCCTCCATTCCACAGTATACAAGAGGGCCCCGAACAATGCGAGCGTTTGCTTTTTATAGCCCGAAAGTTGCAGGGGAACAAAGAAATTCTTTTGGCTCCCGTGCTTTCAGTAACCTTGAACGGCTGTCTCCTTATCGGAGACTTTCCAGGTGGTGTTTGTACTGGGCTCAGGGAGTTTGAGAGATATATGGCGATATGTGGTGGGATGGGAGGATGGGATGTGTTTGTACTGGGCTCAGGAAGTTTGAGAGATATATGGCGATATGTGGTGGGATGGGAGGATGGGATGTGTTCGTACTAGGCTCAGGGAGTTTTGAGCCCGGGGCTGAGGAATGTGCCCAGCTCCTTTCATTCCCCCCTTTTTTTCAGGTATCTTTAGAGCCAATCTTGGGTCTTATAAGTCTGATTCTGTTTCAGCGTTTACAGGTTGGTATTGGGCTCTGAGGACCATGAGTTGTACGGTGTCAAATCTCTCCCTAACAAATTGTAAAATTCTGTTAACAACACAAGGTCCTACGGTAAGCAGAAATAGTAGACTTAGCAGGGGTCCAAGGAAGGGGGCTAACAGAAAACAAAGAGGAGTTCCACCATTGGTCTGCAGCTGAAGCAGACTGCTGTGTTTTTACTTCAGTGCTTAACTTGCGTAACTGTTGGACCCGGTCCTCTACAAGTCCTGATTCATTTATGTAGAAACAACAGTCTTCTTTCAGAAATATACATGTACCACCTTTTTCTGCAGTGAGTAGGTCTAGGGCCCTCTGGTTCTGCAAGGTTACCTGAGCTAGGGACGTGAGCTGTCGCTGAAGGGAGGCAAGGGACTCAGCCGACTCTTCCATAGCAACGGCAAATTGTTGGTACAACTTGTTACTTTCTATGAGGGTGTGACCTAGGGCTCCCCCCGCCAGTCCGGCCGCAATGAAGGATGCGGTGAGGGAGATTCCTGCAATGAGGGGGAGAAATATGGCTCGTGCAGGTCTCGGTCTAGGGTCTGGGTGAATAACAGCACTAGTCCAGTTACCAGTATACCCTAGGAACTCGCCAGCAGTTAGTAGAGTCAACCGGGGAACTAACGTGACAGGGAGACACAGTAGGTTGTTAACAGAGGGACTAGGTAGGTTTTTAGATAAGGTTCCATTACACCAGAAGAATATGCCTGATGGAGCCCTTAAGGTGATATTAGGGGGTGTTGCAGTGATGCTGCAGAGGCTGGAATTGGTTCCTGAGAAACAGTAGGGAAACTTCTCCTGACTGGGGTTTAGGTATAGGGGCACGTTTAGAATAGGAGCATATGAGAGGTTTCGGAGGTTGTTAGCTTGGGCAAAGGTAGAGGATCCCCATGGCAGAGGGACAGCGGTTAGCGGTGGA
>NW_012104698.1:6709915-6711786 GCF_000951045.1 Mandrillus leucophaeus | reverse complement strand
GTCTCTGAAGTCACTGCCGCTCCAGCGTACCTCTGGCCTTGATGCATGAAGCTGCTCCCATCAGTGAACCAGACGAGGTCGGCATCAGGAAGTGGGCGGTCCTGCAGGTCTTCTCGAACTCCGTGCACCTGAGCTAGTATCTCGGTGCAGTCGTGGAGTGGGGCGTCCAGATCCGGGTTGGGCAGCAGCCAGGCAGGGTTTAAGGTCGTTGGGGGCAGGAAAGTTATCCTGAGAGGATTTAGTAGTAGTCCTTGGTAGTGGGTGAGTCGGACGTTACTCATCCATCGATTAGGTGGCTGTTTGAGTACACCTTCGATGGCATGTGGAGTAACGACCCGCAATTCTTGCCCCATGACAAGTTTATCAGCATTCTGCACCATCAGAGCCGTGGCTGCAATCATTCGGAGACAAGGGGGCCACCCGGCAGCCACTGGGTCTAACTTTTTTGACAGGTAGGCAACTGGCCTCCGCCAGGGGCCTAAGTTCTGAGTTATTACTGCCTTGGCGACACCCTTACTCTCATCCACGTATAAGTGGAAGGGCTTGGTAACATCAGGTAGTCCCAGTGCAGGCGCGGAGAGTAGGGCGGTTTTAATCTGTTGGAAAGCCGACTCGGCTTCGTCTGTCCACTTAAATGGCTGCTGCCCCCGTGTTGCCTGATATAAGGGTTTAGCCAGTTCTGCGAACCCAAGTATCCATAGTCTGCAAAACCCCGCCGACCCCAGGAATTCCCTCACTTGTCGGGTGGATTGCGGCCTGGGGATCTGCAGAACAGTTTGTTTCCGGGTGTCTGTTAACCAGCGCTGCCCTTCTTTAAGCAGGTACCCTAGATATGTTACCTCTGGCTTACAGATTTGAGCTTTCTTTGCCGAGGCTCGGTAGCCTAGATTTCCCAGAGCTTGTAAGAGACCCTTGGTCCCTTGGATGCAAGCTTTTTGGGTCTCAGCAGCAATCCGGAGGTCATCAACATACTGTAGTAAGGTTATTTCAGGGTGTTTGCATCGGTACTCACCCAGGTCTTCATGGAGGGCCTCATCGAACAGGGTAAGAGAGTTTTTGAATCCTTGCAGCAGTCTGGTCCATGTCAGTTGGCCACTTATGCCCCTATCAGGGTCATTCCACTCGGAGGCGAAGAGTTTTTGACTCTGAGGGGCTAAAGGCAAACTGAAGAAAGCATCTTTTAAATCTAAAACAGTGTACCATTGATGTTTAGGGTTTAGGGTACTCAGGAGGGTATATGGGTTAGGCACAGTTGGATGTATGTCCACAACCCTCTTATTGATTTTTCGTAAGTCTTGTACAGGTCTGTATTTTCCACTATTAGGTTTTCGTATCGGCAACAATGGAGTATTCCAGGGTGAGTGACATGAGCGAAGGACCCCTTGGTCAAGGAGTTGGCGGATATGCGGGGCAATTCCTTTCTTGGCCTCTAGGGGCATTGGGTATTGGCGTACCCGCACAGGGTCTGCTCCAGGTTTAAGTTCAACAAATAAAGCAGGACGGTGTTTTGCTAGTCCTGAGCCCCCCGTTTCCGCCCAAGCTTCTAGATATTGCTGGAGCCAGGTTGCTATGTCCTGGTCAGGGGCTGTTTGCTCCTGGTGGAGCCAGTACTCATCTTCTAGGGTTATAGTCAGGACGGACACGGGTTGATTGTGGGAGTTGGTCACGATGGGCCCCTCAGGGAGGAAATGGATCTGTGCTCCCATTTTAGTTAGCAGGTCTCTCCCTAATAGGGGACAGGGGCTCTCAGGGATGACCAGGAAAGAATGGGTTACATTCTTGGCTCCGAGGTTTACTGTTCTTTGTGTTGTCCATGGGTATTTCTTAACTCTTGTGGCCCCTTGTACCCACGAGGACTTGGAGGATAATTT
>NW_012104698.1:6704892-6709865 GCF_000951045.1 Mandrillus leucophaeus | reverse complement strand
GTACTAGGCTCAGGGAGTTTTGAGCCCGGGGCTGAGGAATGTGCCCAGCTCCTTTCAGAATCATCGATCCCAGTGGTTAGAACTTGAGCTTGTACAACCCTCACCACCATAGGCTGAAGGGCTCTGGGTCTCTGAGTAAACTTGAAAAGCAGTCTAGACCATACAAACTGCAACTCTTGGGCAAGTCCTGGTGCTGAACTTGGCCCAGGACCAGTGGACTGGGGGGTCATACAGCCTACTGAGACACACACAGGGTGGCTAAGGAAAAGTTGGCAACACCCCTCTTGTAAACCCAGGCTGGACAGCTCACGGCTCCAAAAGACAACTTGCCTTCTTTCCACTTGAGGAGAGGAGAGGGAAGACTGGGGAGAACTTTGTCTTGCATCTTGGATACCATCTCAGCCACAGCAAGATAGGGCAGCAGTCAGAGTTGTGAGGTCCCTATTCCAGACCCTAGCTGCTGAATGACATTTCTAGACACACCCTGGGCCAGAAGGGAACCCACTGCTTTGAAGGGAAGGACGCAGTCCTGGCAGCATTCATCATCTGCTAACTGAAGAGCCTTTGGACCCTGAATAACTAAGAGTAATACCCAAGTACTATGTGGAGGGCCTTGGGTGAGCCTCTGAGACTTGCTGACTTTAGGGGAGACTCAGAACATTCCTAGCAGTGGTGTCTATGGGGTGAAACTCCTTTTTCTTGAGAAAAGCAGAGGGAAGAGTAAAGGGAACTTTGTCTTGCTACTTAGGTACCAGCAAGGCCACAGGAGGGTACAGCAGCAAGTGGAGTCCCTGATTCCAGGACTTGACTCTTAGACAGCATTTCTGGACATACCCTGGGCCAGAGAGGAGCCTGCTGTCCTGAAAAGTGAGTCCCAGGCCAGGCAACATTCACCACAAGCTGATTTGAAAGGCCTTGGGCCTTAAGGGAACATCAATGGTAGTCTGGGAGTACTCCCCATAGCCTGTGGTGGCAGTGGCCATGGGGTGAGGATCCTCTGGCTTTGTAAAGAGGAGGGAAGAGTGGGAAGGACGAGTCCCAGCTCAGCCACAGTGCAATAGAACACCAGGTATATTTCTAAGGTTTTTGACTCTAGTCTCTGATTCCCACACAACCCACAGCACCTCTGGACTCTTCCAGGGCCTGGGAGAACTCACTGCTCTGAAGGGAAGGACATAAACCTTGTTGGCTTTGCCACCAGCTCACTGTAGAGCCTCAAGGCCTTGAGTGAACATAGGGAGTAGCCAAGGAGTGGTTACAGCAGGCCTTGGTTGACACCCAGTGCTGTCCTGGCTTCAGGTCTGACCTAGTGCAGTAATAGTGGTGATAGCCACATGGGTACTTGTGTCACTTTACCCCCAGCTTTTGGTGACATAACAGAAAGAAGCTCCATTCGTTTGGGAGAAAGTTAGGAAAAGGAACGAGAGTCTCTGTCTGGTAATCCAAATAATTCTCTTGGATCTTGTCCAATATTATCAAGGCAGCAACTCAATGAGTCTGCAAAAACCCCAGTGTTACTGGGCTGGGGTGCCCCCTTAAGTAGATACAGCTTATATCACAATACCCAATTCCTGTATAATATCTGGAGAGCTTTCCCAAGAAGAATGGGTACAAATAATCCCAGACAGTCAGACAGTAAAGACTCTAATAAATACCTAACACTTCAATGCCCAGATACTGAAGAACATCTACAAGCATCAACACCATCCAGGAAAACATGACCCCACCAAATGAACTGAATAAGCCACCAATCCTGGAGAAACAGAAATATGTGATCTTTCAGACAAAGAATTCAAAATAGCTGTGTTGAAGAAATTCAATGAAGCTCAAGATAGCACAGAGAAGGAATTTGGAATTCTATCAGATAAATGTCACAAAGACATTAAAATAATTAAAAAGAATCAAGCAGAATTTCTGAAGCTGAAAAATGCAATTGGAATACTGAAGGATGCATCAGAGTCTTTTAACAGCAGAACTGGTCAAGCAGGAGAAATAATTAGTGAGAGTGAAGAAGGCTATTTGAAAGTACACAGAGGAGATAAAATAAAAAGGAATAAAAAACAATGAAGCATGCCTGCAGAATCTAGAAAATAGCCTCAAAAGAGCAAATCTAAGACTTATTGGCTTTAAGGAGGAGGTAGAGAAAGAGATAGGAAGAGAAAGTTTATTCAAAGGGTAATCACAGAGAACTTTCCAAGTCTAGAGAAAGATATTGATATCCAAGTACAGGAAAGTTATAGAACACCAAGCAGATTTAACCAAAGAAGACTATCTCAAGGCATTTAATAATCAAACTCCCAAAGATCAAGCATAAAGAAAGGATCCTAAAAGCAGCAAGAGAAAAGAAATAAATAACACACTATTAAGCTCCAATAGGTTTAGCAGCAGATTTTTCAGTGGAAATCTTACAGGTCAAAAGAGAGGGGTATGATGACATATTAAAGTGCTGAAGGAAAAAAACAAACTGTTACCCTAGAATAGTATGTCTGACAAAAATATCCTTCAAGCATAAATGAGAAATAAAGACCTTCCCAAAGAAAAGCTGAAGGATTTCATCAGCACCAGATCTATTCTATAAGAAATGCTAAGTAACTCCCAAGTAAGTTACGTTTTAAGGTGGGTTGTGCTCAGCAATGTTATTGATACACTCTCCAATAAAGTTATTTCCAAACTTCGACCACAGTTCAATTTATATGCCTGCCACTTGCAACCACATAGTCCTGACTTGAATATCTTTACTTACCCAATTACTAGCTACATTACGTTGGGCAAGTGACTGTTAAGTTTTCTCACCTGTGACAGGGATAGCACTGTTGTTGTTTGGTGGGGAAGATGTGAGGATTGAAATAATGCATTTGAGGTCCCCATGGAAAGAATAAATTTACAAAAATTATTATACTTGTTACTATAAATTAATCTTTTATCATATACTTAGAAGATGATAGGAAATCTGGTACAGAACAGGTGCTTTATTGAATAAATTAATAGAAGTCATTGATTGATATATTTAGACTAAGGTTTGTTTTAGGAAGACACGAATATGATCTAAAAGGAGAATTCACACACATACAGATACACAAAACTATGCCTATAGTGTAACCATATGTTCTTAAAAATATTTAAAATTAAACAATGCCTGTGGTTTTGCATACTTAGAATTTGTTTATCTACTTTAAGTCTCTACTATAATCAGTTAATAAACATTATAGGACATCACATTTATTTTACATCATATAATAGAAATTGACTTGATATATTCTAGTGAATTTAGCTAATTATGTTTTGTCCTGCCATATTGAGACATTTAAAACATTAATAGGAATGAAATAGACAAGTAGAAATGGAAGTGAGCACAGAATATCTTTTTGAACAGACTATTTAATGGGTCATATTTTTAGATTCAGTAATATGAATCTAAAAATATGACCCATTAAATAGTCTGTTCAAAAAGATATTGTCTAAAGTAATCTGTCCTTCTGATTTTAAGAACCTAGACAGAATTACCGCTTAAATCCAAGTATGGAAAAAAAGATATTGATTGATTTTATTTTATCTGTTTTTATTGATACGTCATAGATGTACAAAGTTTGAGGATACATGTGATAATTTAATACACTCATGTAATTTGTAAAGATCAGAGCAGTATGCTTGGAGTATCTATCACCTTAAGTATGTTTTTTTCTTCATGCTACAAACAGTCAAATTATTCTTTTCTTGTTATTTTGAAATGTACAATAGATTATTGTAAACTATAGCCACCCTACTATCTATCAACTACTAGATCTTATTTCTGTTATCAAACTGCATTTTTGCGCCCATTAATCAACATCTTTTCATTCTCTTCTCCCCTACCATTCCCCATCTTGGATAACCACAAACCTCTTCTCTATTGTCATATGATCCACTTTTTAGCTTCTGTATGTAAGTGAGAACATGTGATATTTGTCCTTCTCTGCTTTGCTTATTTCACTTAAGAGAGTGACCTTTAGTTCCATCTATGTTGATTTTTTATGGCTGAAAACTATTCTGTGGTGTATATGTTTAGGATTTTTCCTTTATCCAGTTATCCATTGATGGAGAGTTAGGTCGATTTTATATTTTGGATATTGTGAATAGTGCTGCAATAAATGTGAGAGTGAAGATCTATCTTTAATATATTGACTTCCTTGTCTTGGGGTATATACTCATACCCAATAGTGGAATTATGGAGCCATATGGTAGATCTTTTTTTAGTAATTTGAGGAACCTCCATACAGTTTTCTATAGTGGCTGTACTAATTTACATTCCCCTTTCTCCACATCCTCACCAGCATCTGTTATTTTCGATCTTTTTTTTTTTTTATGAACACAATTTTTACCTGGGGTAGGATGATATCTTACTCTGATTTTGATTTGCATTTCCCTGGTGGTTAGTGGTGTTGAACTTTTTTTTATATACCAGTTGGCCATTTGTATGTCTTCTTTAGAAATTCAGATCTGTACTTTTTTTAATTGGATGTTTTGCTTTTTCTGTTACTGGGTTGTTTGAGTCCTTATATATTCTGGTTAATAATTCCTTGTCAGAGGCCGGGTGTGGTGGCTCACGCCTGTAATTCCAGCACTTTGGGAGGCCAATGTAGGTGGATCACCTGAGGTCAGAGGTTCGAAACCAACCTGACCAACATGGCAACATCCTGTTGTATTTTTGTATTTTTAGTTTGTTGTTTGGTGGGGAAGATATGAGGATTGAAATAATGCATTTGAGGTCCCCATGGAAATAATAAATTTACAAAACTTTTTATACATTTATTTATAACACAACTAAAAATACAAAAATTAGCCAGGCATGGTGGTGGGCGCCTGTAATCCTAGCTACTAGGGAGGCTGAGACATGAAAATAGCTTGAACCTGGGAGGCAGAGGTTGCAGTGAGCCAAGATCGCGCCAGTGCACCCCAGCCTGGGCGACAGAGGGAGCCTCCATCTCAAAAAAAAA
>NW_012104698.1:6616834-6704842 GCF_000951045.1 Mandrillus leucophaeus | reverse complement strand
AAAAAAAAAAAAAAAAAAGAAAGAAAGAAAAAGGAAAAAAAAGATAATAATAATTCCTTGTCAGAGGGACGATTTCACAAAAAACTTTTTTAAACAAGAAGCTATTTTTACTAACTGAATTTCTATATTCTAATTGGTGGAGAGTTTGGGAAAATCCAAAATCATAGAGTTTAATCAAATGTAACTGACCACGACATATGTCATATGCACATATCTTTTAATTTGGCTTTAGGTTTTAAATATATTAGAAAAATAAGACTAATATATTTTTAACAAAGGAATTACTTGGCTAGAAAGCCAACCTGCATAATTAATGTAAAAGGTAAAAAAGCTTTAAACAAAATATTATTATTATTATCCATGGTATTAAAATTAAAGAGGAAAATAAGACAAGTGGTCAAAATATAAATTACTGACTAGATAAAATAAGGTATATACATGTGTATGTTTTTAGTGCATATTAATAATATTATGTAAATGCAGAGGTAATAAAATAGGATATTATTTTAGAAATTAAGGATACAAGCCAATGTATAATATAATGACAAATATAACATAAAACTCAACAGATATGCAGATACATATTTACACAGGAAAAATATCTAAAAAAGCCACATCCTACAGTAAAAGCACAGATAAATTATTTAATCCCACTGTGTGGTTTCCCTCATCTATAAAAGAGAGATACTAGTTTCACTTACTTTGCAAAGTAAGTACAAGGATTAAAAATAATTTATCTGAAACACGAGGACCATAGTGAATAGTCAATTAATTAATTAATTATTATTGTTTCTATTGCTGGTAATTAGATGGAGTAATTGTTGGTGATTTATTTCCTATCTTTTCATCAATTCTATACTAATTACTTTTACAGCGGAAAGCCTATATGTACAAAGAAGGAAACTAGAACTCAAGCCTTGATAATTCCTCTTTTTGATGTCAAATCAGGTTTCCAAGACTAGGGATGCCATTCTTCATGTGCCAGGTGATCAATTACATCCTCAATTACACATCTGTGCTTTTTCTTTCCTATAAGTAGAGCATAAATTTCTGACAGGGACCCAAACCTTATAAACTGCAGAAAGTAGTTAAGAAGAATATAGTCACACATCCTTAGTCCCCCATCAAATTGAATTTTTCAAAAGTAATGCCAGCTACTTCATCTACCAAATATACAGATACATAAATGTAAATATCACAGCATAAAATATCTAAACTATCCATGTAATCAGTGCTTCACGGACAGGAAGGAGACTCAGGGACAGATTCACCAGGTGAAGCAAATTAACTTTCACCTCCCTGCTAAATTTTTTCTTCTGTTGTACTGTTGAAGTTAATTACAATTGTTATTTGAAGTGTATTTGGTGGATGAGAAGTTTTCATTCCGATCATCTGTCATTAAAAGGTATGCCTTCCCCACCAGTGAAAAATCCACAAGTAACCTTAGAGGTCACATAGAGGTCACACAGCAAGTCACATAGAGGGTGACTTTTCCAGAAGATTTTTTTCCTATATTTTTCTAAGTTCTTCTATTTTCTGGTCCAAGGTTTCTAAAAATGCCTAATGTCAGATAAATCCGAAAGCTTTTACTCAGAAACACTACATTGTTAAGAAATTTATGAATACCCACATTTTTATATGATTCCTATGACTTTTTTCATTGCACAATTAGTTTCCTTACACACTGTGTGTTGAAATCAGCTTTCAGGTTTGTTCTGATAGATACTTTTTTAAAAAGTGGAATAGGAGAAAGGTATCATTAAATGTTACTTCTCAATTTAAGTGGTATTTCCACAAAGAAGCTTTTTCTGATCTAAGAGAATGAGCTTTTTTCTTCCTGTTACACTGTATCAAGCCAATTTACGTTTTTAAGATCTGAGTTTCATTACTGCTTCCCCAGGCAAATCTTCCTTGAACTCCATGACTATGGAAAATCTTTTTTTTTTTTTTAAGGACAGGCACACGAACATGTACATCTATCTCATCCACAGCACTTTTCCAGTTGAATTTTACCCTGGTGTATAAACATTTGAATATTATCTTTATCACTATTAGGCTGTTAATGATACAAAGGCAAAAGGTGAAGTCTGTATTTGCTAACAATTATATCCCTGTTGTCAAGGACAGTGCTGAGAACATCGAAGTCACTCAGTGAATAGTATTGAGTGAGCAAATAAAGAATGTTAGCATTAAATAAAACCATATATGTAGAAGATCTGGTACATATTAAGTTATATGTTGTAATTAGAGTAACTTCTTTTGGAGATAATTTGGATTTTATAAAATATAAAATGATAGTTTATCAAAATCAATCACTATGGGTAGCTAGTGTAAATTACTTCTTAAGATATTACAAGAAATAAGAGTTGACATGAAAGATAGAAGAGGCATTGATCCTTTTGAAGGAACAAGGAAGAAGTGTGAGCAGTGCACGCACACTGGCTGCTGCATTGACAGAACATGTGACCTGAGTGGGACCTGCTGGAAGACACTATATTTTCTTCTTAAGTAGTTCTAGAAGATTATTTTTAAAACAACCACCCATATATTATGGTTTAGCATCCACAAAACCATGGATAGTAACATGGATAGCTCTCCATGGAGAGAAATGTTATGTGGCGCAGCAGAAATGCTTTGGGGCGAGATTGATGTGTTTTTTAAGTTGAGCTCTGTCACTTTCTAACTCTTTTGTTAGTCTTCTCCCGTGTAAAAGGGAGGCCATGATACCCGTAATCGAGGATTCCTTACAATATTAAATTAATATGTTTCTCAAATGTTCTGAGCCATATAGTCACATAGATAATGATCCTTCTCTCCAGAAATCAAACATACAATCAATCAAAGGTAGACATACAAATGTCAGTTAACTAGTTGTCCCAAAAAGGAGGAATAGCGGCAACATTACATGTTAAAAAATTTAACATCTACAAGGTATATTCATGTGAATCACCTAATATCCTCATAAACAATCTGAGAAGTTGATGCAAGAGAGGAAATTGAGCTCAGCATGATTAACTGCATTGGTCCAAATTCACAATCTTCCTTTCAAAAGAAAGAGGTGAAGCCATAACCTGTGAGGCATATTCAAATTCTGTTGACATAAATATTTTAGTAGATAAACCTACGCTCTACAGAAATGAAATCACTTTAAAACTCTGGCAAAGGAACACACAGCAGTTTTTTATATTCCTTTTTTTTTTTAATTTTCTAGTAAATCAATCTACTAATTGTTTAACAAACAAAATAAAAGCATATGAAAGGAAAATTCAACATCAAAGCTATGCAAGGAAGCCATCATCTTGGTAAAACCACCAGTATTTCAAGCAAAGACTTTATCTTGTTGAAGGCATGAAAACATCCAAGTTGAGCAAGTGCCAGAACAAGTTCATGTGATGTAATGAAATTGTTTGCTTTTTATGACAAAATGATGAATATTCCAAACTGACCTGAAAAAATTCTAGCCATATGATCTTACCCTTATAGTTAAGGTCAAATAAAAAAAATAATACTGGTTACTATTTTTCTCTTTTCTCATCAGTATGAATTTTAGATGAGAATTACCAAGATAGCATTCACATACAAGGTGATGTGCACAGGGTCAGTGCTCGATGAAATAGCTATTATGCTGCATGTAAAGTGTCTCAAAGACAATGCCTGGCTCACTTTGAGCACTCACATTGCTAACTCCCTAAATGAGAGAATTGAGAGCTTATTTTGCTTTTACTAAATTACGACCTACCTCCTACCACCTACAATGGACCAAGGCACCACAAATGAATGAAGACGGGTAGCGTAATTACTAATTAAATCGCTGTAGCAATTTACTTATTTTTTAGCAAGAAATAAACATTTACATAGCAAAAATCTTAACCCGGAAAAAAAGAAAAGAATGAATAACTGGGATGGAATACTAATGCACAGAAAACAACCTAATTGTGATGTTGGCCAAACTAGAAATACAGCATATTCATTGAATTCCATTGAAAGTAGAATTGTCTAAGTAATCATTCAGTCTCAACAAGATTTGCCTAATAACAGGAGAGTTACTTTGTTCATTTCTTCCACAAATATTTTTTATATTTCCAATTATTTCCAAAGCTCCAGATATAAATGAGGGAGAGAGCTCAACCTAAAAAATAAAAGACCAGGACATTACTATCTCGTGGCATCTGCACCAGAATGGCCATATCAAAATTCCATAAAGGGGACAACTCATAAATGTCATAGAGAAAATACAAAATCTGATATGCTAGTCCCTGAGCAAAGGAAGACTACTTAAAATTTGTTTATACAACAAACTTTATATAACGTTTATAATCTTAAACTTGGACTTTCTTCATGATTCAATTCTGTTACCATAGCAATTTTCATGTATTTCCTTAGATATTGATGTGTTCTTTGCATGGTCTATCATTGTTAAACAATTGCAATCTGTACATGCATGTAAGAATAATTTGGATTTAATCTACAATAATTTATATTTTATGATCTACTTTTCAAAGCACCTTTCAAATATCAAACACTTTTATGCTCATTGACTTTATGTTCATTGATAGTAAAATCCCTGAAATCATGTAACATGTAAACCACAGATATAATAATCTGATTTCACAGATGAGGAAACTGAGACTTAGTTTAAGCTATAAAATATGTTGACGCTCTTATAGAAAATTAATGCAAAAGCTGAAAAGGAGCCATATTAGTCAGTGTTCTCCAGGGGGATAGAAACAATGGGAACCAAAGTTTCTCCAGAGAAACAGAACCTATATACGTGTGTGTGTGTGTGTGTGTGTGTGTGTGTGTGTGTGTGTGTGTATGTTTCTGTGGAGAGAGAGAGAGAGAAAAAGAGGGGTGGTAGAGAGAGAGAGAGAGAGAGAGAGATTTCTTATGAGAAATTGATTTATGAGACTGTGGAGGCTGGGGAGTTCAAGAACTGCAGTAGGCAAGCTGGTAACCAAAGAGGTAAGACTGACATAAGTTCCACTCTGAGGCTAAGTGCAAAGTCAGAACACTGATGTTCCAGTTGAAAGACAACTAAGGGAAGAAATAATTAATACTTGCCTAGCCTCCTTTTCCGTTTGGGCCTTCAATAGGTTGAATGAGGTTCACCTACATAAGGGAGGGCAATCTGCTTTATTCAGTCTACTGGTTTAAATGTTAATATCATCCAGAAACATTCTCTGAGACATCCAGGAATAATGTTTAACCACATATACAAGCACCCCTTGATGCAGTCAAGGTAATATATAAAATTAACTATCACAAGAACCTAGATATCTAGGTATTCAATGGAAAATATAGGGTAATCAATCAATAGTTTTTAATTACTATGTATACATTATATAGTTCCAAATAAAAGAAAAGCTTATGGATGACTTCATATTTGCAAATTTATTTCTAGAAGGAAAGGTTCTTTTAGTTTAGCTGAGTCACAGGAAATTCAAATCATTGAATCCTCACCACCAGTCTTTGCCTGAGAGTCATTTCCACTGAGGTGTACAGCTGAAGACTAGTCATTTAACCCGGCCATATGTCTTCTGGTTCCATGCATTTGACCATATGGGAAAAGCACAGATGACTGGATAATCAGCCAAAAATCTTGGAAGAGTTTCATTAAAAACTGAGCTCTAACAGTCAACATTACAGATTTGCTGCCTATTTAAATCTTTGTGATAATGCACATTTGTATAATTTGCTCCCAATGTTTATTCATCCAGCATTTAGTCGACAATCTTTATCGAATATTTTGTTGGTGAATTTATAGTGGAGGGTGATGCTAGTGTTAGAGGACACAATATTATCTGTGCCTCCTGGGAAAGTTAAGTGTATTAAGATGTTTTCCTATAATAAAACACAATTGCCTGAATAGAGATATTGTCTGTCTGTAACGTGATAAGATTCCCTAAGGAAAACTCAGTTTACTCACTTCAGTGTTGTTTCTGGTGCTAATTAGATACAAACTAGAAGTTGGATACTCTTGGTACATTCTAAATTTGGACAGACGCTTTCTGACAGGCCACTCATAACTAATACCACATGAGCTCCAGTTTTATATGAAGGGCATTGTATTATATTATTTTGAGTAATATATTTTCCACATCCCCACATAGCCCTAATAAAAATCAAATCAGAGTGTTCAGCAGAGGTGAAATTAGAGAAACTTAAAGGGACTATTTTTAAATAGATTTTTTGTGGTTGGAAAAGTAATGCCTATTAATTAGAGAGCATTAGAAAACCTAGAAATAGAAATAAAATACAAAGAGTGGACCACCTAAATATAACCATTAATAGCCATAGTTAAAATATAACCATTAACAGCCATAGTTATTAAAATATGCTTTTAGTTTCTAAACATGGCATATAAGATAGCTAACATTTATGAACTGCTCTTCTGCTACAATTTCTGTTCACAACAATTTACATGCATTATCTCATTTCATCTTTTGGATTAGCTATTTTTAGTATTTCTACCTCATAAGTAATAAAAACACAGCAGAAAGAGATAAAATAATTTTCTCTAGGTAGTCATATCTAGTTAAGTAAATAAACTTTGTTGCAGGTGAATTCAAAATGTGTGCCCTTAATTACTATATTCTAATGAATATTTATACTCATAGACATACAAATTCATCCATGTTCATAGTTGGGTATTTTTGTAGAAAGCAAGAGCACTGAGTAAATTGTTTGTAATATGCTTTGTACAAAATCATATTATAAAAACATTTTGTTATTTATGTGTTATGTATGTTTTCAGAGTCTTAAATTGTTTTAGACAATAAACTAGAGCCTTTTATAACACACATGGTACTTGGATTTTTATTTTTAATTTTTTACTATGATTTTTATGAAGTATATTGCCTCGAAAAATATTTCTATTCTTTTCACTCTTTTAGAAAGTGAATAATTCTTGGGAATACCTATTAAACCATGGTAAGTCCTAATGAATTAGAACAGAAAAGACTTTGTGGGGAATGTGAGGATTCATGATATTCCAGATAAAGGTTAACTCTTCAGGGATAGTGTTGTCCACATACTGAGTGCATTTGCTCCTGTTTTGAGCATTGACACATCTAAAAAGAAATAGTATGATTTATCTTTTTTCCACATGACACTGGGAGAGAAATGATAGAAGGTTCAAATAACCTTTTTGGTCCATGCTGTTTTCTTTTTAGTTGACATATAATAATTATACATGTTTATGGGATACACAGTGATATTTTAATATATGTAATGATCAAATTAGGTTAATTAGCATGTCCATCACCTCAAACATCTATTATTTCTTTGTACTGGGAACATTCAAAATCTTCTAGCCTTTTGAAAATATACAATAAATTGTTAACTATATTCACTCTACAGTACAATAGAACAATAGAACTTATTTCTCCTATTTAGCTGTAATTTTGTATCTTTTATCCAACCTCTCTCTTTATCCCCCTCCTCCCTAATCTTCCCAGCCTCAGAAAAACACAATTCTACTCTCTACTTCTATGAATTCAATTTATTTCAGCTCCCACATATGAGTGAGAACATGTGGTATTTATCTTTCTGTGTCTTTTTTTACTTAACATAATGCCCTCCAGGCTCATCTATGTTTCTGTGAATGATACTAAGGCAGGAGATCAGCAGGACTTACTTTCTAGTCACAACTCGGCTAACCAAAATAGGATCTTGTCCAGACAGGATAAAGTGAAGATACCACAGGAACCAGCAGATGGCGACGAAAGCAATCCTCAACTGCCCTCACTACTCATTAGCATAAGATACTCCCACCAGCACCATGGCAGTTTACAAATGCCATGGCAAAAACCCAGAAGTTACTACCTTTTTTCATGGGCAATAACCTAGAAGTTACTGCCCTTTTTCTAGAAAGTTCTAAACAACCCACAATTTGATCATCCCTCAGTTTGCATGTACTTGAAAGTGGGTTTACATGAGTATAAATACAGTTGCCAACAGCCCATATGTTGTTGACTCTAGACACACTGCTTGGGAGTTACCCCTGCTCCACACGGAGCAGCTCTGGTTCAATTAAAGATTCCTGTTCAATAACACTGGCTTGCCCTTGAATTTTACCTCGGGGGAAGCTAAGAACCTACACAGGCTAAGCCCCAATTTTCAGGCTTACATGTCCTGCATCATTTGGTGACCATGAGGGGACAAAGAAAGCAAGTGACGGACAGTGACTCATGCCATTGTGAGACACAGCAGAGATGGCAGTGATTGGGTGGTAAGATGGCAAGTCACTGCTGATCAGCAGAGAGATGTTGAGACTGCAGTGATTGGTCACCAGTGGAGATATGGTGAGGTGGCAGTTGATAGGATGTCAAGACAGTGAAAGGCAGCATTTGGTAAGAAACAGTGAGGTGGCGATCAATGCTATAGAGTTATAACAGTAGCCAAAGGCTCCCTTAAGAGCCATCATCTTTCCTGGTAGGCCATGGAGCTGAGCAGATGAGCAAGTGGCGCTAATGCTACTGCCTCATATGGGACCCACTGCTCCATCCATTAGGATGAAGCTATAAAAGCAACAATAATACCTCAAACCTTTATGAGTCAACTTTTAATATGACCTTTAGAGTTTAGAACATAAAGGGACAGGGCAAAAGAGGTGGGGGGAAAAAAAAAAGAACAAAAATAACCAAAAAGCACAACTGGCAACAGTTGCTTTAAGCCCCTGGCACCTGAGAATAACCCATCCTAAGAAAGTGTTGTGTGATTGGCATCTAGGATAAACAGATAAGAATCCCCAATATTCTGGCCCCTGGGTCAGAATCAGTGTGCCTACTATAAGACAAGGTACTATTGACAATAATAATGTCTTAACCATCTCTCTGGTGAGAAAGAAAAAAAATAATAAACTCCCCATCAATACTAAGGTTAACCTTCTTCCACTAGCCCCAACATGCTGACTTGCTCCTGGGCTCTTCACCCAATGTTTGTGTAATGTGTGTTTTGTCTAGCATGCTGTCAAACTGACTTATAAATAAAAGAACCCTCATAAATTAAACAGATAGGATTAATCTGAACTTGTTAGTCTGAAGAAAATGTGTTTTCTAAAATTTAAGATTTTTACCTAGGTAAATCACTAATGTTTGTAGGCTTTAGAGTGGTTAAAATGGCTTTAAATGGCAATTAGCTTTTTATTACTTTTTATTAAAAGTAAAAAACTTAAATACATGTGAATAGAATGGATGATTAAATAGTGAACTTGTTGTATCATTTAAAATCTTAGAATTGCAAAATAGTTCTCATGTATAGAATGCCAATTTCTCATAGGCAGTTCAGAATTTCTTGCTTCCTAGGCTTATACAAAATGTGCCAAGGAAATATATTTGTTTATTGGTGGGAAATAATTTTTGTCTAATTCAGAAGTTATTAAAAGGAAGGATCAAATTATGAGGGAAGCAGTGAGTAGAAAATAGAGCTGTAAAGAATGTTATACATAAAAAATGTATTTTTTTATGCTTTAAGTTCTGGGATACATGTGCAGAATGTGCAGGTTTGTTACATAAGTATACATGTGTCACGGTAGTTTCCTGCATGCATGAACCCATCATCTACATTAGGTGTTTCTCCTAATGCTATCCCTTCCCTAACCCCGCATCCCACGACAGGCCCCGGTGTGTGATGTTCCCCTCCCTGTGTCCATGTGTTCTCATTGTTCAACTCCCACTTATGAGTGAGAACATGAAGTGCTTGGTTTTCTGTTCCTGTGTTAGTTTGCTGAGAATAATGGTTTCCAGCTTCATCCATGTCACTGCAAAGGACATGAACTCATCCTTTTTTATGGCTGCATAGTATTCCATGGTATATATGTCCCACATAAAATTTATTTTTTTGGCCAGGTGTGGTGGCTCATACCTGTAATCCCAGCACTTTGGGAGGCTGAGGCGGGCAGATCATGAGGTCAGGAGATCGAGACCATCCTGGCTAACACAGTGAAACCCTGTCTCTACTAAAAAATATGAAAAATTAGCTGGGCATGGTGGTGGGCACCTGTAGTCCCAGCTACTCGGGACGCTGAGGCAAGAGAATGGTGTGAACCTGGGAGGCAGAGCTTGCAGTGAGCTGAAATCACACCGCTGCACTCCAGCCTGCGAGTGAGACTCCAGCCTGTCGAGGGCGACAGAGCGAGACTCTGTCTCAAAATATATATATATATATATATATATATATATATATTTGCAAGGAAATATATAAGAAAGAGTAATTTTGTATAAAAAGAATATTGTGCAGTAAATTCTTGTCCTAGAGTAAAATAACTGGCTATTTAAGAAAGAAGTAGCATAGGACAAGTCAGAAAGTCAAAGCATGTTGTAGATCGTCAGTGTAAGGGATGGCAGGATTTATGAAGGGGGATTTATGAAAGAAATTTTGTGTGTGATTAAGCTATCTGTAATTAAAAGAAAATTTTTATAATAGACTTTATTTAAAAATGGTCTTCATGTTAAAACCAAACTTTCTTAAGGGATTGGTTCACCAAATTACAGGAAATATTGCTTTTAATGCTATAACCAGTTTCTCTTAGTACCTCTCACATTCGTGTCTCAAAGATTCAACTTTTGTTGTGTCTTGCTTTCAACTCTTTCTCCCTTTAGAAAGGCCTGGAATAGGAACCAGGTCTGGTGGCTCATGCCTGTAATTCTAACACTTTGGGAGGTCAAGGCAGGCAGATCATGAGGTCAAGAGATTGAGACTATACTGGCCAACATGTTAAAACCCCATCTCTACTAAAAATACAAAAATTAGCTGGGCGTGGTGGCACATGCCTGTAGTCCCAGCTACTCAGGAGGCTGAGGCAGGAGAATTGCTTGAACCCAGGAGGCGGAGGTTGCAGTGAACCAAGGTTGCACCACCACACTCCAGCCTGGTAACAGAGCGAGACTGTATCTCAAAAAAGAATAGACCTAGGGTAATGGCTGTCTTCTTTAGCTTCTTTGTCAGCTTTTATAACTTTTTCTTCTCCAGTTCTGAGTGTTATTTTGGCCTGATGATAAAATATTTAATCTTAGTGGTCTACAAAAGCAATCTTTCTCCAAGTATAATTTGATTCTATACTCTTGTTTTTTTTTTTTTTTAAGTGTAACCTTATTTTTGGGTTTTAGTTTTTGATTCTTATATTGTTTAAAAGGATTTTAAGTGTTAATCAGTGCCTGCTCACCTCCATTCCTGTCTGGCCTAGAATGTTTAATTGGCTATAAATCTTTTGACCCTGTGTCCCTTGGCCAAAGGAAGTCCCAAAGAAACTTGAAAAACTAACTTAGGCCATTACAGGAGACTTCACTATGCCACCCTTGATATTTACACTGGGTTCATGATGCCTTTCAGAAGTATTGAAAACAAACTATTCCCCTTTTCCACAAAGGAAAAAAAAATAGCTCCTTGTTCAACCAAAAGATTTAGTCATACTAAAAATTATAACAAATGTAAAAATAAAAGATACTCTGATAATACATTACAACCAAAATAAAAGTGCCTTTCATTATCAGATATTAGTAAGTACCCCCATTGCTGTTAAACTTCAGAAAGTCACTACTTGAGTATACTTGTCTATGATTAAACCTGTTTCTTATGAGTCCCTACAGACAGAAAAGGTGAACTCTATAACCTACACTTATAAACCCTGGAAAACTTAAGACTGTTTTTTTTTTTTTTTTCCCCATACATATAAATAAATAACGTGGGCACAGGAGCATTCATTTTTCTCTTGTTTTGTATTTTAATTTTCTTCTTCAGCCTCCTAGTAAAGTTTGTATCTTCTGGATTTCACATAAAGATTATGCTGGCACAAGGATTTCAATGCACCTCATTTTCTGAACTGGAAAATTAAGACATCCTTCCATTGAACCCCTTGGATCAGGTATCCAAAGAAAGTTTACTCCTCCAATGCAGGTCAGGGACTACACCCATAAAATCAGCAAGAAGCAGTTCAAGAAGGTGGACATATGCGCTGCTGTAGCCCCGTTAATATTAAAGAGAAGTATTTAATCTCTGAGGTGGGGAATAACATAGGAGACCAGCAGAACTTATTTTCTGGTCACAACCCTGCTGACCAAAACAGGATCTGGGCCAGATAGGATACAGTAAAGAAACTAGCAGTAAGCAGCAAATGGAAATGAAAGTGATCCCTAGCTGTCCTCATTGCTTATCAGCATAAGACATTCCCACCAGTGCTATGACAGTTTACAAATGCCATGGCAATGAATGGGAAGTTATCACCCCTTTCCATGGCAATGACCTGGAAGTTATGGCCTCTTTTCCAGAAAAATCCAAATAATCCACTCCTTAATTTGCATGTCAGTGAACCTGGGTTTATGTGGGTATAAATATAGTTGCCAAGAACCCATACCTTGCTGACTCCAGACACACTGCCTCTTAGCCCTGCTCCACATGGAACAGCTTTGATACAATAAAAGATTGCTTTTTAACAACCCCAGCTTGCCCTTGAATTTTTTCCTGAGAGAATCTTAGAGCCCTCACAGGCTAAGCCCCAATTTGGGGGCTTGCATGTCCTTCATTAACAGGATTTCATATTTTAAAGACTGAATAGTGTTCCATTGTGTGTATATACCACATTTTTTGTTATCTGTTCATTTGTTGTTGGACACTTAGGTTGACTCTGTATCTTGGGTACTGATAATTCTTTTCCAAAGGAAAGAAAATCAGTATCTTGAAGAGATACCTGAACCTCTAAGTTTATTGCGGCACTATACACAATTGTCAATGTTTTTAAAATCAGTGCTCAGGAATCCAGAGGCAATTCTGGATTTCTACATGCTCTGGTAGGAATAACCCAGTCAACCAAATAACTGTCTTCAAAGGTGAAAAAAAGATCATATATAAAAGAGAGGGAGAAACATAGTGGAAGGGTTCAGAGAAGAAAATGAGTCCTTCAGGTGAGCTGAATAGGAGACCTCAAGAGGAGGTGACATTTAAACCTAGAATGAAAAGAAACCCTTTAGCAGAGCTGTACTGTGTAATACTAGTGGCAAAGAAGCTTTTTCATTATTACAAATGTTTGCGCTTGTGGGGATAAGAAAATATTTTATCACTAGACATGGGCAAGCACAGTACGTCTATAGACACATGACAAGATCATGCTCAAGTTCATTTGTTGTTAGTAATATTTGGGAATACTACTATAAAGTGTGTTCTTCATTTTATAAAATACAACCTTGAATCATACACATCCTTAACAAATTTTAATAATTTATCACAACCTCTGCATGCATTGTCTAGCAAATTAACATAGCTGTATGCACAGAAATATAATTTAAGTAATGATTGGAAAAGCCAAATGAAAACCTGACAGCCTCAAATCCCATTTAATTTATTTAATCAAAGAAACTATTACATGTGATCAATTGATGAAAACTGACAGAGTTAGATATTTTCAAAACACCATAATTTGGCCAGTGGTTTAGGGAGTAATGAGAAAACCCAATTTGTGCTTTCCAATTTAGCAAATGATACAGCAATATTGAGAGAACTATTAGCATATACTGCAGATGAAATTGTGGACTGAGCAGTTATATAACTATCTAGATGCATTTTATTTACTAAGAGCAGTGGGCCTCGTTGACTTCAAATCTAAGATTGATTTAGGTATATATTATCAATAAGCTGAAATAGAGTTGGAATAATTATCTGAACTGTAGAATCTTATTCTTTACTCTTTGGATTTAGCAATCTTTCCTCCTTCTTCTGTCCACAAAATAAAGAGTCTATGAGGTAGACTTTAATATTAAGATCTGTCTTTTTAGAGAAATTATCTAAAAGTTTCTCGACATGAGAAGATTTAGTTTTTGCATCCCAGATCTATTTATTTGTCCAGAACACTAGGTTGAGGCAATTTTCATATGTCTTAATTCCATTTATATCCCTAACCCATACCATCTCTGCAATTAGATAGATTTGAGAGGGGTTTCCTAGTGAATAAACATGAGCTTTCCACAAATATTACAAGTCAGGCATCAGAGCAACATCTGCATTTACAAACATCCTCAGCTAATCAGTCAGTGAATTTAATAAATTATCAGGCTCATGTATAAAGTAGTGTCCGTGCCTGATTTTCTCTGACTACCCAGCCAGTGCCTATTTTTATAAGTCAGATAAGAGAAGATAGAAATCTGCTTCTTCCACAAAACTGTAATAGAGCAGATATTGATAATAAAGTGTTTCTCATGAAATATAGGATTAATTCCACTTGAGAGAAAGTTGGAAGGACTGGATACAAATCTGAGTAGTTTGTTTCTTTATTTTTGCTATGATTTATTGAGTGAGTATTATGTGCTACACAGCGCTACATGCTGGAGACACAAAAGTGAGCACATCTCATTGAGGACCTGGTCTTCTTGGAACTTACAGACTAATAGGTGGACATACTTTACTATACACTCATCTAGATAAGTATAGACTTACAATTTTTATAAATGTTTAAAGGAAATAAATGATGCTGTAAGAGTATATAATGAATTATTTGTCCTCATAAACAGTTTCCATGAAGTCTTCTTGGAGGAAATAACATTTCTGGTGAGAAGAACAAGTAGAGTATAAACTGATTTAGTGATGGTTGAGTACAACCATATTACAGAGAAGATACATCATATTCAATGACCCTGCTGGGAGTGAGGGAACAAGGGCAATTCAAAACATTAGAAGTCTGAGTCACAGGGAAACTCCATAGTTCAGGTCAGCATGGTGGGAGACATTGTTGGATGGGAGACTGGTGGAAAGAAAACATAGTGGCTATTTGCTATCTCCCATGTGTGGACATTGGAAAGTTCCTCTATAACAGTGGCTGCCTTTTTGTTGAGTCCTTGCTAAGTACTGGGAACATAATATTCATTCTCTGATTCCAGCACACATTCTGTCTCACTGCTGTACCATTTCTTAATCTCTGTGAATTTCAGTTCTCTCAACTATCTTCAGAATTCCCAGTTATACCCAATATAGCTAATATATACTCTAACGTATATCTAGTATACTTATGGAGCAACTACAAGCCAGGCACTTTCATATATCGTATCTCATTCCATCTATATGTCACTCTTCCTTAATGCAGGCATTATCGCTCTAATTTAGAGAAGCAAAACTAAGACTCTCTTAACGGTATTAGGCAGGTGGAGCTGTAAGCTATATATAACCATGAGCTTTCTATTGCATCACCTGCAAATTCAGAACAGCTCTAGGAATGTTTCTGAGGAGGTACTGTATAAATTACAATTGTCTAATCAGGTGCACATAGCAATACATATAAAATAGTATATATACTAGATAAATTATTTAGTATATATTTAGTACATATGAAAATGTTATAATAGTACATTTATTTAGATATTTATATTTCACACATAAGGAACTTCAAAAGTTTTTTAGAAGAATTTCAACCACTTATTTCTTATTTGATCTTAAACAGCTAAGAGTTATGCGCCTGTATGTATTGCTTTCAAAGAGTTTTGAATTTAAATGTATTGCCACGAAATCATATACACAGTGAGATATGTATATCATTATAACTGAGCACATTATAAACAAATCTAGTGTAATATACACGTATTAGTCTGTTCTCACACTGCCATGAAGAAATACCCAAGACTGGTTAATTTATAAAGGAAAGAGATTTAATTGACTCACAGTTTCTGACAGCTGAGGAAACCTCAGGAAGCTTACCATCATGGTGGAAGTTGCCTCTTCACAAGGTGGCAGCAGAGAAAATAAATGCCAGCAGGGAAAATGCCAGATATTTGTAAAACCAGCAGATCTTGTGAGAACTCACTCACTATCATGAGAACAGCATGGGGGAAACTGGCCCCATGATTTAATTACCTAAACCGGATCCTACCCTTGGCACGTGGGGATTATGGGGATTACAATTCAAGATGAGATTTTGGGTGGGGACATGAGCAAACCATATCAATACACACCCCCCACATGGAGATGTAGTGTATCCTCCTTCCTAAGGAGGGCGTGGGCTGCAGAGTCATATAAATCAATACTGTATCCTTGGCTCTGCCACCAGTTATGTGACCCTGGGTGAGTTATTTCCCCAATCCAAGACTCAGCGATTTGTTAAACTTGTAAATTTAAAAACAATTAGACTATTTTTAGGCTTATAAATAATATATTAGTTTCACCTGTAACAGTGTTTTCTTCTAACAGAGTCTTTTTGAAAAGTTAGCGAACAAGATTATTGTACAATATTGAGTTGGTATATTATCAAGGTTACTTTTCTCCCAGTAGAAAACCCACGTACATAATCAAATCACATCTCCGGCTTATCAAAAAAAAAATCAACTGAAAAAAAAAAAAAAAAAAAGAAAGCCTTTGTTAACTCTTAAATTAAAAAAGAAGAAATGAACCTACTTTCCTCCAAGCCAAATTCTAGCTGAACATTTTTCTTTACAACATGGTTTATTGATTGAATGTACATTGCATCTTGTTTGGTACTTCTTTCTGTAACCAGCACAGACAGTGTTCTCCATGATATGTTAATACAGCAGATGCGTAGGATTTTTATCTGATGCCCAAAGGAACTTAAGTCTGAAGGTCACCACATGCACGTTTGTTCGTAACATTTGTTTTGGTTTTGTAACTTTGTTTTAAATCCTTTCCTTATAAATGGGTATCAGGAAGTCTATATTCTAACTCTGGCCCTGCTTTTGTTGTTGTTGTGTGTTGTTGTTTGCCCCTAGGCAGTTGATTCCAATTTTCATCAGTACCATATGCAGGTTGGATTACTTTGGGATGGTAGATAGATATTATTTGTATGGCATTGTAAAGGAAGCATAATATAGAGTAATAGAAAATAACTATGAAGCAAGGTACCTGAAAATGGATTAGTTAGTCTTCCATGAGAACAAGAAAGGGACACAAGAAGAGGTACATTGTGCATATTTTACATCCTCTATTATTTGCTTTTACGGGTCTTCCCAGCATAGACATTTTATGATGAGGCTAATCTGTGAAGACAATTAGCACTTTGTTACATCTCCAAGGGCTTTTAGTGGAAATAATATATATTTTGAATAACATTTGTAACTTCGTGTGTTCTAAGTGCATAAAAATCAGCTCTTTGAATCATGATTTTTCTTCTCTTCTCTCTGTCTCTCCCTAAATTCATTTCACTTATTTCTAGAAAAACAAACAAGATAAAGAATGCTTGTAAATCTGTGCTAAGAATATCAAGCTATTTAAGACATAAACAACAAGTGTGAGAAAGAGATGAATTAAAAATTTCACCCAGAATCTTGAGATTAATAAAAATATTAATCTACACATACACAAAAAATACATCAGCACCTTTCTCTCTTTTATTGATACTAGACATTGCTGATAACAACTTCATGAGGTGGCTATTATCCTTATTTTGCTGATAGATCAACTGTATACAGGAGGATTAAAATGACTTCTCACGGTCATATAACTAGTAAGAGGTAAATTTGACGCTAGTCTCCTTTTTAAATATCAGCTCAGGATTTCATAGCTTCTAGTTCACTTACTTTCAAATTAAGATAGCACTCTCTGATATGTAAAAATATCTCTATGTGAAGCTTTTGAATATGTCTCCTTGGACAGCTTCCACTGGCATCATCAAAGTCCACATAAAACTTTTTAAAATAAATACATAAATAAGTGACATGCAGTGTTTTTGAAAACCCTAATATTCCATTTTATAAAAGCCATGCCAAATAGGAGGATTGTAGGCCTGATCGTCATCCTGACAATTGTCCAAGATTCCATGTATGTTCATGAGACTAAATAATCCCACTTATGATAGGGTATTTTCTCTCTGAAAAATTCTATGCCTATATGCAGAAATGCACTTCAACTTTCTCTCTCTCTCTCTCTCTCTCTCTCTCTGTGTGTGTGTGTGTGTGTGTGTGTGTGCACATGTAAATTTACATAAGAATTTTGGGGCTTGGGGAATCTTTTTATGGTACCAGGACACCTTTTACCTTTAGATCCTTCATCTCCAATGATACTCCCTTTGAAAATAACACTAGTCTAAGTCCAATGTCTATCACAGGGCTTTCACGTAATGACGAAAACTAAGGGCATCAGAGTTGAGAAAGAAGAGCAAACATCAAAGATACCATTTGAGGTGCTTGATATACGTTATGTGATAGTGCCTTTCTTTTTACCAGCTCTAGACTTCCCAATAAGATGAGCAAAGAACTTCTCTTTCATGGATTGGCTGGTTGCTGCTTGCAATGGAAAGTATCCTTAAGAGTTGAGATACAAAGATATAAAACCTCAGTTTTCTGGGCCTTTAAGCAACCTTCAGCCTTCCAGTGGGATATTTGTGTGTACAAGCAGCAGCATCCCAATGAGATTCTGAATGGAAATCCTCAATTACTGGGTGGCAAAATGCAATGAGAAGTTCTTAACAATGTGAATTATGGGAAATAGAGGATTACTACTCAGATTTATTACTCCAACCTTTACATTTTACAGTCACTTTGAAGTGACTCTTCTGGATCCTCCAGAGATCAATAGTGTATCAACAGTCTGTGTATTATCATCATCATATTTTCAATAATTAGTACACTTGAATATTTCATATGTGCCAGGTACTTTGTTCTAATGATGAACAGACACAAGATGTGTTCTGGAAATACATGCAGTCTGCTGAGAAAGACAAGGATTTCAACAGAATATGACAATAACCAGTGATATACCCTCTGGTAGAAGAAATATAAGCATGGATTGTGGGAGCACAAAGTCCAAAAACATTTCTATGCATATTAGCCTTAGCCAGTTAATGCTTAGGAAAGGGCAGAAACTGTTCTAAAAGAGAACAGCCACTACAAAGACTTGGAAGCATGAAGGAACATTAACATTTTCAAATAAACAAGTGCGATGGTATATTCAATGTAGATTTACAGGGAATTAGGGTTGGGAGGGGAGACTAGAGAGATAGAGAAGTACATGAGAAGAAAGGGCCACAGTTAATACAAATGAAACAACCAAAGTGTTTAAAAGAACAGCTTTAGCCCCTGGTACAATGTGGAGAATGGATTGGATGGTAATGAGCCTGGTATTGGTTAGGTGTTTTAGGAATCCTGACAAAAGATAGTAAGGACTGCATCCAAGTAAGAACAATGAGTCTTAGAGCACTCTTTACAATAACTTGTGATGATATCACATTTGCTATGTGCCTGCAAAAAGTTATTCCCATTTCTGAATCTCAGTTTGTCTACACAACCCGTAAGATCACATGTGCCAGATAGACCCCAAAGATTCTTCCTTTTCTAAAATGTGAGACTCTATGACCCATGTATCAGGTCTGTGAAGAATTTAAAGCATTTCATAGGTTGGCTTTATCCTAAAAACTCAATGAAGTTCATCAATTCAGTTCCAGTAATACAAGTGACAGTTCTGCCTATCTACATTGAGGAACCTTACTTTATTATGTCTCCATTAATTTCTATAAAGATGCTAAATTCACCATTTACCTTTTTTAGTGCAGCTGTGGTTTTCTACTCTTACTCCAAAGCCGCCTTCTCTGCACAAAGATCTATCTCTGTGTGTCTATCAACATTTGACATAATTCAAGTCCTTATTTTTATGGATAAAATGGTTGGTACCCTGCTAAGATCCCATGAAATTCATTTTAGCACATCTTTGGACCCATCATTCAGTTTTTTTGTGCTTTGCCCTTAACATCTTCCACCTACAAACTTCTGAGGCTGGCTTTTTGGGCACTGGAACTTCCATACCCATGGGAAGACCCAGAAACACTTGAGAACTTACCATCCCTCTTCCCCCAATTCCAGGCTGGCCCACACCCCATGACTGGTGGGGGAGTACAACAGTCCACGTCCTTTCTCTCAGAATGTGGTCAATGCAGGTGTAATTTCTTCTTCAAAGCTCTACTGCGGATGATGGTGCATCTGGGGCTTCACCTGAAATCGCTTCTTTGTTTGGCTTCTCTCCCTCTTAGACTGGCTCTCCTCACTCCTTTGCTATTAATAGTTCTTCCTAGGAGCATTTTCTTCACACATTTCAGTTGTACCTGAATCCTTCATCCAGGCTCTGCTTTTGATAGATGCCAATTTAAGACACCTGAAATGTTCAACGTTAGTCTTTTGTGTGGCTTTTGTTAGGCAGTTGATCCTGGAGGCATGATTACAGTATTTGGAAGCATAAGGGACTAATTCTTAAATACTATTATCCTGTGCCTTAGACATTGAAGCTAAACAAGAAAGAGATTGTGAGTAGCAAATGATTCTGTTCAGAAAGACTCCACTAAACATAGAAAACTAGCCAAGTGGAAGTCGGATAAAAGTGTCAGAGGTCACTGCAGAGAACATGAACACTGGTGGAAATAAACATTCTAGACCCTGTCTTATTTAAACAGGCCTCAGTCCTGTCTGGATGGACCATCACTCAAGATAAGCTGCTTTTGTTCACATTCTGTGATTCTCAAATAGATGACTGAGAAATATGGAGAAAGGAAGTGACAGTCTGGGGAAAAAGTAATTGAGTGACCAGTTCTACCTGGTTCTAAGATAGTCTTTGTTCCAGTTTTCCAGCCTTGACACTGTTCTTGAAAAATCTCTTACTTCTCGCGAAGCCTTTCCTTGGTGGCATCATGTAAGACACCTTTCCCTACTTCTGGGTCCCAGAACTAGCCTTTAGCACCAGACCTTTCCATACCTATGTCTGGGAGAGTCCTATGAGGATGCTGTCAGCCACCAGAATGTACTACTAAACTATTACATCAAGCTTCATTTACATGTTGTCTTGGAAAAGAGGCTACTCAGCACATCTCTGTGTCCTAATACATCCCAATATATAAAACACAGACAAAAACAAAACATGACTTGTAGTCTCACTGCTAAACAGAATTTTCTGCACCGAGCTGTGGCTTGCCATTTTGTAGGTTTAGGCAAACCTGTTCCACAAAAGAGAAAAACCTAGATGTGTTAATTAGTGTATTTTAATCATCCCACAATGTAAATATGTATTTAAATATTACATTCTAACCTGTAAATATGTACAATAATTGTCAATTAAAAATAAAATAAAAATTTTA
The DNA here is from genome assembly GCF_000951045.1 of Mandrillus leucophaeus. Lineage (NCBI taxonomy): Eukaryota > Metazoa > Chordata > Mammalia > Primates > Cercopithecidae > Mandrillus > Mandrillus leucophaeus. The sequence continues at coordinate 6,683,799 of NW_012104698.1, read as the reverse complement.
AAGGAATATCTAAAAAAAGGAAAAATCTGGAGTCCTTGCTATTCAGGCTATTTTATTAAGCAAATGGTTTATGATGGAGGTCTCTAATGATGCACTAATCACAGGTTAGCAGCCGAAGTAAATTGTAAATGCATGGTCAGCTTTTTTTTTTTTAAGATTGAGCAAATTCATTGTGTCATTTTATATAAATTAACTCATATCTCCACCAGCACTCCAAACAGAACACATGCCCTCTGTCTTTGATGCATTCAATTTGAAGGTTCATTTTTGGTCAAATATATACATTGGCCAGTTTGATATTATAAAATTTGGACTCTGCCACACAATTGCAACCCACAAGAACTCATTAAGCATATGGTTATTGTAATCCTAAAAGAAAAGTTACTTACTTTTGCAAATTCCTAAAGTTATTCATATATATTATCTGAATATTTCTGAGCCAATGCAGATGTAGCTATTCTTTACAAGGGCTCTTAAGGTCGAAGAGCCACTGTTTCTAGGCTCAGAGGGTGGGCATGTTACAGTTTACATTAATTATTTAAGCATGACTTTTCTAAAATGCCTATTCTCATATCAAGATATCTTAACAATATAAATAAAGTAGCTTAAGGCTGGACTAGGGCATTAATCTTCATGCAATGTGAATTGTGGCAAGGAACTAGGTCCACATAGGATAGATAAGACCTATTAAGTAGCAGGCTTTCAAAAAAGGCAAAATACTTATTAGATGTCGTATACACACTTTTCAGTAATATATGAGTTTACAAATAATGATGATATAGATTTCAGAATGCTTTGCTCCTTATATAATATGTACGGTTAGAAACAGGGAATATGAAAAGAGTATAAGCATGAGAAAAAAGTCAATTTGTAATCATTTAATGCACCACGCTGGCCTATCCTAAAGTAATAGGCAGTTGAAAAGAGTGCAGGATATTCCATTTCTCTCACTGCTCAGTTATGAAAAAAAATGTGGTTGCTTCCATTTTTCAACATTATGCTAATGAAATGCAAATAGAAATGGTAGAAAGGAAAACTGGATGGCAAGATGAGACTTTCTGCTGGGTTCAACATTTTAGAAAAAAAGCCCACGGCACAAATCTCATTTTCTGTGTGAAGCAAGAAGGTTAAAATTTGTATTTAATCATGGATTGGACTTGCTACAGCTCTGAAAAGCCATCATAAAGCATTGCTAGCGTGGCCACATTTGTTGACCGGATAGTAGCATAAGATTCAATTTTCCACCCTTTGCAGTTCAACACAGATAAAAAAGGAGTGAAATGTATAAATTCTCTTCCCCAAAATGATATTTCTAGTTGATGATATTCAGCTGTATCAGAGTCTGCAAAATTTCTTGGCTTTCCAAAGGCAAGGACTAAAAAAAATTGGAAAGTTGACAAGTTGGCAACCTTAAAATAGAGATAAATTTTTAAAAGAGAAATTAATAAAAGTAAATACAGAAAGAACGTATATGTCCAGGGTGTAAACTGTCCTGCTTTTCAGCTGCCCAGGTCCTTGATTCAGCAAGGACCTGGCCAATGAAAGCTCAGTCGTTGTTGGCCCTGAGAAGTCCTGGTTTAGCAGAATGTTTTTTCTGAAATAGCATAAAATACCAATGATGCAAAGTGATTCTAACTTTTTAGGAAAATCCAAGTATATCAGCACCACATGCCACAATCAGGGCCAAATGTAGCACCCTGGTTGTGATGAGATCAGGGAAAGTGAAAAAGGTCCCGGAGAATTGTCAGCGATGGCAAACAGGTATGAAGGGCAAGCAGTGGGGAAGACGGTTAGTGAGGTCACAAAAGGAGGGCTTAACCAGCTAACTGGCAGAAACACTGAGCCAGTTGGAATTAGCATAACTCGGCTGATCTGGAGAGATCCCACATGTTAAGCCACACCGGAATTGAATTGCAGCGATTCTCCTTTATGGACTAACTAATTTTAAATTTACAATCTCCCAGCATTGTAATTTCATCAGTTTGAAAGCAGTTTCACAAATTTTTAAATGTGAGAATTAAAAGAAACAAATATTTACCATGTATCTGACTTGATTCTTGTCACATAGGATGTCATAAAGAAATATTTTCCTCCCATTTTACTAGAAAAGACAGCATAAATTTTGCTTAAAAAGATTATCATGGATTTGTGTTTCCTCTGAAATATCAATGTGAAAATCAATTTGAAAATTTTTGAATTACAAAGTGTAATGTCTGTTCATTTACTGAGACTGTTGGGAATATTCAAACCATCTCTTGAATTTATCCACCAGCAAAAAGCCACAACTTTGGAGAATAATCAAATCAAGATAAAATATACTAAAGAATAGTCCTCAATTCAATTCCAAAAGTCAAATATAGGAGATTAAAGATGGAGACAGAGGGTATTCCTTATGATTGCCGAGATCTTAGCCGAGGGCCTGTGGCATGTCTGGTGTATGTGCATGATTTGAGAGTGTGTCAAACTTATGAAGCTACAGTCCAGAGTCTATGAAACAGGAAGTGAAGACGACTATATCATGACTGCTGAAGGAACCCCCAAACCCATTATTCAATCACTTGTTTCTAATCTATTTTTATTTTTACCTCTGTTGTCTAGTTGAGCTTCTGATAGTATTGCCAGGCCTGCAACTTCATAGCAATAGAAAAGAAACAAAACAAAACAACAAAACAGTAGTTAAACTTGGCTTTGTTTGACATAAGCACAGATACTGAGTTACTGAATCTGGAAACAGCCATGATTTCCTTTTACTAGGAGTTTTAATTTGGAAGACATAGAAATGAAAATGAAACTACAAAACCCCTGTTTGTGTGTTTCTTTGGTAGCTGTTTAGTGGGGCATTTTATTTAGTCGGTGTGGAATAACCTCAAGCTCCAGGGACCCAAACCCAAGTCAGCTTTCAACATGAGAAAACTCATTTTGATTCCCCCATTTGACAGAGGTGACAAACCTGTGCTGACCTTGGTGACAATTACAGGCAGGAGATGGGCACGGGGTGTAGAAACAGCAGGCATCAGTGAGTCGGCTCTCAGAGGTAATGAGCCAAAGATGAGACTCTCTTTCAATTCCTTTGGGAAATTGCTAAAAATAGAACCTTTGCTGACTATAAGTATAAAGCTAAAAGAAGGATTTGGGAATATTGAGGCCATGAGATTCAGACATAAATTTAAGACCTGTAAAATGAAACAAATTTCCAAAGGTGAAAAGATTGATTCTTGAAGAAAATTAAACTTGATTGAAAGTGACAACAAAATCCATGTGTTCATGGAGTGTCATAGCTGGAAGGTCCCTAAGGAAACTAATTCACCTCCTTGATTTTACAGAGGAGGAAAGAAGCCCCGGAGAGCTTATTTAACTTTCTCAAACAGCTGAAAAAGTTTGAGGCAGAGGCAGGTCTAGAACCCTGCAATTTGGAGTAATAGTTTACAGTTGTATCCCACTATCATAAATTGCTTCCTGTGTAGGAGCTACATGTTATTTTCTTAGATATGATAGAGGTTATCTAAAATATTTTAAAGTGATATAGGTTATTTCAAATATTGGAAGCTGTATTCGCCTTCACTAACATTCAGTCTTGTCCTTGATACATAGGAATCGTGACATTCACAGTGTTCGGTGTATGTGTGTGTTGAGTGTGTGGGGTTTCTAATAACTTTTTGGGGGGCCCCTATGGATGTGAAATGATTAAGTGAATTATCAGTTGGTATTCAATTTTAAATCTTGTTGACTAACCCATAGATTTTAACTGAATTAAATGGGCTTTAACTCTAGGCATAAAAATAGAAAAACACATTCTTGCTTTATGAGCAAAGAAGAAAAGACACAAATTATAGTAATTTACCACATGACCATTTTCATCTTTGGCCCCAGAAAAGAATATTGCTTTCCCTTAGCATGACCATGGCCTTCAGACATATGTTATGTGAAATTCCACACGGGCCACAGCTTCACTTTGCGGATCTCCATTTTTCTCATGCGAGGGAAATCCAGAGGTGTAGGGTTTGTCTTGGCATTGTCCTGGTGGAATGGAATGCCCAAGATGCAGAGTTTTTATTATACATTATGCTAATTGTGGCCAAGACATGTATTTGGCTATGTCAATATTTGTTTTAACCTTCTACAATAATAATAATAATAATAATAATAATAGTAGTAACATTTTTGGCTGGTCACATGTTAAACATGAGCAAAGACTACACCTTCTCATAGTTTTGTCTCAGTAATTAAGTTCTTAAGAACAAGAAAAAGGGAATGTTGTGGGATTTCTAATTCTTGGTTAGGGAAGGAGTTTACTTCTATTTGCCATTATTCATTTTTTTTCTATTCTGTTTCTTGAAACAGATGTGATGGTTGGAGAGCGGGCAGTCATGTTGGATAATGAGATTGAGATCTGTCACCAGGTTCTTGAGGGATTCATGGAACCACATCAGGCATAAACTGCCTATAGTTGGCCTAGGTTGAAGTGGAGAGTACTATCTTGTCAACTTAACCCATTTCTTTAAGTTATATATCGCATGGAGATAAACCTTCTAATACATCACCCTTCATCAGAGAAATGATGATTTATTACTGGTACTTCTCTCTGGGGCTTAAATGAAAGCTAATATCTGTCTAAAATCAATGAAAATAGAGAGTCTTATTATTATTGATTCAATAGCTTTGTTTAGGAATTTGGGCCTAATAAATTAGAACAGTGTTTTGGCTGTACCTTGTTGATCAATTAAAAAAAAAAAGTTAGTTTACAGCTAGGTGCAGTGGCTCATGCTTATAATCCTAGCACTTTGGGAGGCCAAGGCAGGCAGATAACATGAGGTCAAGAGACCAGGCTTGCCCACATGGTGAAACCCCATCTCTACTAAAAGTAAAAAAATCAGCTGGGCATGGTGATTCATCTCTGTAATCCCAGCTTTTGGGGAGGCTGAGGCATGAGAATTACTTGAACCCCAAAGGAAGAGGTTGCAGTGAGCCATGATGGCGCCATTGCACTCCATCCTGGGCAACAGGGTGAGACTCTGTCTCAAAAAAAAAAAAAAAGCTTTTATTCTTGTCACATCCTATAATGTTGTATACTGAACAATACACTCAGTTTTCAAAGGGAGGGGAAATATTTGCCTATAGAGATCACTGGTTAAAATATTAACTACCTTATAATTTCAACTAAAATGTTAGATAATCATCTATAGAACATAATATAAACAAAAATGTCTCTACATTCAACCTCATCAATATATCATCATCTATTGGTTTCTTTATTGAATAATTATTGAGCACCCTGTTCTGTGACAGGCACTGCACTCTGTGTCTTGGATATTTTGCTCTACTTCAATGCTCTTGAAAACCTAGGAGATAAACTTAGTTTTGCCAACTTTTGATTTAGTTCATTTTTCAATGGACTTTAATTAAGGCTTCTCTTGATAACATTACCCTAATTTGCTTGCAGGAATTCTGCACGATCCAGACTTTCTTTGCCATCCAATATGGCTTTCACGTGACATTGAAAGAGAGCAAGAAAGAGAGAGAAAATACAGGGAGAAAGAGTAAATGCTGGCAACTGTTTGTGTGTGGTTGTGTGGAGGGATGTGTCAGTGCATATGGTCAACCTTACACTGCACTCCTAGATTCTAGAAAACAACATTTACACAGGGTTTTGAGTACTACAAGTGCTGACATCCACTGCCTTAGATTTGTCAGGCTGGTTACAGGGTTGCTTGGGCAGCTGGAGGGGTGCTCTTATTTTTCTGGCACTGTAACTGTACCTCCCAGCTGGGCTCAATGAGGTCAGTGACTTCCTCAAGCCCCAAAAGACTTTGTAAATTTGAATACTACAAAAAGACCATGAAATTTTAAGACCTCTGTGCTATCTCAGTGTCAGCTGTGCATTCTTGTGACAGTCTTTGCATCCCCCCAAATAAATGTATGATTTTAAGACAGTACTAAGGTCTGGGCTGCCTAGTGTTTCTGTTGCCTGGATTAACACTAATGGATTGGGTAGGCTTGCGGCATGGTCAAGAATCATTCTTTTTGCTCACCAGCCACAGATACCTGTCAAACCAACTTCATTAATTTGAAATAATAGTGTCTTAAGAGCTGACTGTGTCGAAATAATAAAAGACCTGAATTATTAAATATCTTAAAATATTTAAGTATGGATTTTGTTTGGGGAAGGCATGTTGCTTTATTCCCTTCAAAAACACCATAACTCCAGTGAATTGCTAATACTTTGTAGTGAAAATCAACTTTGATATTTAGATGAGGACTGCAAGACTGTTTTACTAAGAGATAAGACTAACTATGTATATTTATGTGTAGCCGTAATGTGTTTCAACATTTAGTTTGCTTTCATGTAGTACGTGCCAGGTGGGGGCTTGTGAAAAGTGTCCTACTTATATACAGAAATCAGCTGCGTAGAGTTCCAGACCGCAGGCAACAGGATGACAAAATTTAAATGAGTAGCATTTGAAGTTAGATTTGGATTCAAAAATTGATTCCTGTATTTAAAACATTTGTGTTTTGGATGATGTGTTATTTCTCTGCGTCTTTATATGAGCATCAGATATTTGTGGAAAGAAGCATTAAAGTCAGTTCCAAGCTCAGGGTATTTGTGTAGCCTTTGTTAGTTCCCTTCCAGTTCATAAGAGAGAGGAAAATATAACGATCTGGGAATTTGAAGAATGGCATGATCCCTTTTGGCAATCATAGAGAGAAACGGTTATTACATGAAAAAGTATCGGACTAGAGCTTGAAGCAGGGATATTCTGCTTGGATAAGTTAAAATATGAGTAATGTTTGGAAGGGTAAACTTTGGTTGACAAAGGGGAATCATTTGAGAAAAATATTGGAGACAGTAATGCATGATGCCTGTGTAGAATATATGCATTGTCAAATTTACTTGAAGCATAATTTAATTATCTGAAACTATTTTCCTCTGCAATATCTCAGTCTTATTTACAATCTTTGTTGTATTATTAAGCCTATGTGCTCCATGATATTATTAGACTAGGTATTTCAAATAGCCAGAGCCTGAATTATCACACTTTTTGAATTAATGGAATCTACATGAACACTCAGTGAATACCGAGCACATGACAGCCTAAGAATAAACTTATCACCTTCACTGTCTTCAGTGAGCGCTTGACATGCACAGCTCCAGAAAAATAATACAATGTCTCTGTCACATTTTTTTTTTTTTTTTTTTTTGAACTTGGTCTTCCTTTCTTTGATATAAATATGCAGAGAATTGTTTCTAAGATGAGATCACCTGGCTCTCTTTGAAGTGTTTACAACAAAGATTCCCCAGGCTGTTAAGGAAAGATTATAGAAACTATCAAAGCCTTGTTAATGACCATCAAGAAAACTATGGCTTAGTTCATCTCATATTAATCTAAACAACATTTTGTGATCCAAGGTCAGCCTTTCATCTTGGTTAGGCAATCAAACCATGAATGAAAATTCATTTTAGCAGTTATTGAGTGGCATAGGTGTTGGGATCAGAAAGATCTTGATTTAATTCTTAGTTGTACCATTAACTAGTTTTTCACATACAAATATGTTTTTATACATATATATCAGTTCTAATTTTTATCTTTAAAATGGGATGATATCTTTCTCGTATAGTAGTATGTAATATTTTCAATATATATATTTTTAAAAATCTGTCACAGGGCCTAATAGTAAGATTTTTAATAATTATTTTTATCTCAATCGTGTACAGAACATGTAGTATGTGCTTGTATACACTAGACCCAATCACTATCTTAATGGAAATTTATAGTGGAGGAAGGATTCATTTATTACCAATAAATTATGGTAGGGTAAAATTAATCTTTAATAAATTCATAAGTGTAGTTCTGAAAGAGTGCAGATGAAAGAATGATTAATTTGGGCTTGAGAAATTAGGGCAGGCATCCCAGCAGCATTGACATTTGAATTTAGCCATGAAGGATGAATATTCTAATAATCTGAGAACGAAAGAAAGGGCATTTCAAATGAAGGAACTGCATGGAACTCAGGAACAGGAATAGCAGTCCTCATGAAAACTGGAATGGAGAAAAGAGATTAGTATTATGGTCTCTAAGAGACAATGACATTCCTTATCTTTGCTTCCATCTGAGAATCTACTGCAGCTACATTGCCATCTTTGCCTTCCTTCTCCTCCTCCAATTTACATTTCTCTTACCTCTCTCTCTTTTTCTTTTTTTTTTTTTTTATCATTTTACATTTCATAAAGTCGTGCCACAGCTGTGTTTCCAGAACACCTATGTTTAGCAAAGGAATCACCAGTATACATCACTAGCACCATACATATTTTTTGGGAGGAAACACATACAAATAGAGGAATAGTAGCTTAGTAGCATGCATGCCACCTCTCCAAACTTTAATTAAAGCACATCATAATGCAGTCATAGATGTTTATACATTACAGGCAAAGTTCCAATGGAGAGTATCCCTGCACCCATGATTTTCTATATATTATAAACATAGGAGGTAGGGAATATTGATGTGTTTATATGATGATGGTAGCTCACCATTTGGGAAAACTACCTTGCTAAAAACAGGAAGCTTCTGTAGCTCATTGACTGCCATTAGCTGGTTCCTCCATCTAGCTAACTCAGAAATGTTAAACTGTCTTCTAAGCAGCAGTATTCAGATTTGTCTTTTATCCAGCCAGCTTCTAGCTCTAGTCCCAACCATTGATTGAGTCTCTGCTATCCAAGTGTAGACTTTCTTTCTTTTTCTTTTCTATTTTTTTTTGTTTTTTGTTTTGTTTTGTTTTGTTTGTTTTTTGATGGAGTTTCACTCTTTTTGCCCAGTCTGGAGTGCAGTGGCGTGGTCTTGGCTCAATGCAACCTATACCTCGCAGGTTCAAGTAATTCTCCCGCCTCAGCTTCCCGATTAGTTGAGATTGGAGGCGACTGCCACCACGCCCGGCTAATTTTGTATTTTTAGTAGAGATGGGGTTTCACCATGTTGGCCAGGCTTGTCTTGAATTTCTGACCTCAGGTGATCTGCCCGCCTTGGCCTCCCAATGTGCTGGGATTACAGGCATGAGCCACTGCCCCCATTTTCAATGAGAAGCTTCGATTGTCCTCACCTGGGTCAGGTGAACACTCAGCACTCATGGTGTGGGCCTGGGCACTGCAATTAACTTGACTGGAATAGAAACCCTGATATGACAAGAAATGCGAACCAATGTATCACTCAAGACTTTCCAGAACAATGGGGAAATGATATCCAGAAAGGTATGAAGGAAGAGGTAGCACTGCAAGTTTTAGAGGAATTATTACTCGGTAGCATAACTCAGAAGCATAAAGATATAGTCTAGGAACTAACAGTGAGGGTCACCAAATGCCTGGCAAAATGGGGCAAATATTATTAATTATGCATGGTATTGTACTCCTGAAAACTCTTGAGTCTTTAGAGCCTTTCTCAAGCCAACACTACATGCAACCAGAACAGATTGCTTCAAGTCAATTTCATTAGACAAAACTCATCTGGCATCCTAGAGTTCTACACTACAGTCATAGAGGAAGTGAATCTCTGTGGATGGTACAGATGTAAAAATTCTTTAGCTTCTGGGCCTGTCTCCAGGTTTCTATCTCCTTGGTGCTTATATTGGTTAAAGATTTTCTAGGATAAAAAAGTTAATGTTGCTATGACAAATGGGGATCTACACCTGCTTTGTATTCCTATCACTAGATTCTCATCCTAACTTGTAATAGCAGGGTACGTGATGAAGGATGAAGGGGAATATGAAAGGTCTGAACTAAAAATAATTTAAAAATTAAGTTGAAGGGGGAATAAAAATTTAAAAAAAAACTGAAGAAACTAGAATATGAATGTCTTATAAAATACCATATATATATAAAATGACATAATGAAACTAATTAAAAGCATTTTGGAATATGATTTGGCTTCATTCATATGCTTTATAATCAGGTTTCTGAGCCATACTTGTTGGGGTTGACATAGGATCTTATATAAGCAACATGGGCTCCCCATTTCTGGAATTACCCATTAGATAAGAGCAGTAAAACACAAGACAAAAAACGTGTTGATCCCATCTCCTTTATTTTCAAACCACAGATCATAAATAGAGATTTCACTTTCAGTAAACTAAATTGAGTACATGGAATCTATAGATTTGTTAAGTCACTAAATTAATGGAGGGCTCACTAATTCAATATAGAATGTATATACACATTCACTATGTACTCATTTTCACTATTTACCTATATTTAAGTCAAATAGAGGGTTTCTTCAACTTATTTTAAGTGCTTACTGAATAATTATAGTTAATCTTCATAAATTAATCATAACTATAAATTAATAATTGATTAACTACAGCACTGCTCTTGATATATTTGACAAGAAAGAATTATTAATAAAGGTTTTATATTGCTTTTGCCATTGGGGATTTTTCTCTGTAGAGTTTGATTGGCTACAAATTCAAATACCCAACATTTTCAGGCTGATACCCAGATATGTGATTCCAGACTGCTTGGATTTGGTAGATTTGGATAAACTTTCATGGTCTCGTTTAATAAACTTATGTAACACTTAATCTATCTAAAATTTCATTTTATAAATGTTTTAAAAATAAATAAATAGAAGTATTATGGGGAAAGGTCATGTTATTCTAGATATTTAGATTCCATCTAGATTTAAAATTGTCCAAAAATAGGCACTTTATTTTTCTCTGTTTTTGCAAGGCATGGAAAAGCCTAGGAGAAATAATCCATATATATTCAAATTGCTATTGTAGTTATTTTTGTACCTGAACAATAAAAGAGTTGAAATTGGACTGTAATATTGATTGTTGTTGAATCCATTTGGAAAGCACTAAGTGTACTTGCAATTTAAATAGCACCATTTTATAGTGTTGATTTAATCCTTCATATAAATATGGTTTACTAGACTTCTAAGAAAAGGAGTATAAATGGATAACGACATACATGGAGTTTAACATTACATACTTCACACTCACAAATGAATTAGATCAAGGGAGCTTTGAAAAGCCCACTCAGAATTGCTCTCCAAGAATAGAATACAAAAGTAGTAATTGATAACTCTTCCTGGGGACCCTTCCTGAGAATTTACAATAAATCGTGATAATTACAAACAGGAGATCAAGAACTGGTATACTGTTTCTGATTATTAGAAGTCTCTCAGTTTCTCATACAGTAGAGACAAATTATAGTGTAAAAGCAAAAAGTGAAAGCCTGTTTTATTTTTGTTTATTTGTTTGTTTTCTCCCCACACCCACACTCTGATATACACTATACACTAAGCACCAACCACACTGCTTGGCACAAATTAAAAATATTTCATGAAAATCTTAATAGGCTAGTTTTCAAAAAGCGAAGAGCTATGGAAGGAGGCATAGTACCTATTTATAGTGTTTTCTTTAAATTTTGGTTGATAAAATAGTCTTTTCACTTCTGCCTTCTAAGATGTTAACTACACACATTTATGTTTTTTTCTTTGCCAGGAATTAATAAGTGGTAGATTTTTAGATGTGTGGGACTGCATTAGGGTTCTTCAGAGAAACAGAATTAGATAGACAGATAGATAGATAGATAGATAGATAGATAGATAGATAGATAGATAATTATGAGATTTGCTCTAGTAATTATGGAGACTGAGGATTCCCACAGTATGCCCTCTGCAAGCTGGAGAACCAGGTAAGCCTATGGTGTGATTCAGTTTGAGTCAAAAGGTCTGGAAACCAGGGCAGGTGATAGTGTACTCTCAGTCTAAAGCTGAAAGCCTGAGAAACTGGAGGACCATATGTGTAAGTTCCAGAGTCCAAAGGCCAAAGAAACTGGAGTTCTAATGCCCAAAACCAGGAGCTCCAGAAAAGAGCAGCTTCACCTTTCCTCTGCCGTTTTGTTGTATTTAGGCCCTCAACAAATTAGATGACGCCTCCTCACACTGGGTAATGATGGATCTTCCTTACAGAGTCTACTGAGTAATGCCTTGCCAGCTATATGGGTATCCCTTAACCCAATGAAGTTGACACATGAAATTAAACGTTAAGCTGTTCAGTAATCCTATGGCTCAGGAATTGGTCAAAATAAGTCAAAAATGTCATTAATAATACAAAGATAAATGCTTAACTACTGATTCATAAACTCTGTAACTTAAGTAGAAAGTTTCAAAAATGAACAAAAGGCTTACAATCTAAACAAATTACTAAATGAATTAAAGAAGTAATAATAAATCAAAACTATCAAGTTATAGTAAATGTATCTCTAATGATTATACCCGTCTTTATTGAAACAACTGCATTATGTGAAGTTTAAACACAACATGAACACATGTACATGAATGCATGCCCCACTTTCATATTGAGTGGCGTTTACTGCTATGCTCACCTAAGCCTTGCTAAACCAGCTGACATTGATGCTATTGTCCCTCTGAGAGCAGCATCTCATCTCTATCCTTATGTGCAGTAGAGTACCCTTCTAATGCAAGCTATAGCACATTTGTGTTTTTGTTGCTGTGGTTTTGTGTGCTATTAAATCCTCAGTGGCTCAAACAGTGTTGGATACCTAGTAGGTAATCAATACATTTTATGGAATGAATGAAGATGACAAAATACTTCAAATCCTGTAAGTAACCATTGGTACGAATAAACTTCACATATTTTCTTGCTCTTAAAGCTGGACTCAAGTCCAAGAGACCAATTCAATTTAAGCTTATGTATTTTCCTAATACATTGCTCTATAATATTATCTTACCTTCCACAGTGACTTTTTCTCTGGTCATTATTTAGCAAATAGTAGTGCCGAATAGGGTCTATTTAGCACCTCCTGTGTGTTGTAAGATGTATTGGCATCTTCTTAAAAGAGTCAGGTGCCTCTTTTCAAGTTATATTCCAACTATTCTTAACAGAAACCATTTATGAAAATAGAATACTGGGGACACAATTATTCTGCCACATCTGAACCAGAACTGACATTAAAGTCGGGTTTCCAGAAGCACTTTATAACTCTGGAAGTTATTTTCCCAAATAACTTTTTTTTACTTATCTTTGTTACATTTATTTGTGTCTTGTTGCTTGTTCCTAGAGGCTATTTTTTTTTTTTTAGGAAAAAAAAGTACATTGCTTTTATTAGCAATGCAGAAAACAAGAACTTCAGCATTATTGTTATACAAATTATTTAAATAGAATATATTTTACAGAAAAATGTCGAGATTGTAAAATAGCTGTGGCTCTGTGGTTTCAACTTTGGTGACGAAAACTGAATAATCAATGTAAGTACCAGGAACTTTTTTTTTAAAGATGGGTCTCACTCTCTCACCCAGGCTGGAGTGCAGTGGTATGATCTCAGCTCACTGCAATCTCCGCCTCCCGGGTTCAAGAAATTGTCCTCTCTCAGCCTCCCGAGTAGTTAGGACTACAGGCACACACCACCATGCCTGGCTGATTTTTGTGTTTTTATTAGAGACAGGGTTTCACCATATTGGCCAGGCTGGTCTTGAACTCCTGACCTCAAATAATCCACCCGCTGCAGCCTCCCAAAGTGCTGAGATTACAGGCATGAGCCACCACCCCCGGGCTAGCAGGAACTTTTTAGTAAATAGGCTTGGACTCTTATCCCTGATAATTTTTAGCTTTGGAGCCTTGACCAAATTACTTACATTACCTTTTGAATCATAGTTTTCTCCTTTACTACATGCAATTAAAAATGCCTGCAATTAAAGGTCATAGAGTTTTGTAGAAAATGTATGCAAACATGATTCTCAGAAAATGACCAATGCATGACTTGGGCTATTGTGATTGTTTTAGAACTCCCTTTTCTGAAAAAAAGAAAACACTTAGTTTATCCCCATTCACATGCTAGCCACTTTGAATAATGTAAGTTGCATTCTATCAAATAATTGGTTCATACTTATAGATTTTTTCTTAAAACTATTTTTATTAACACGTATGAAATGTACATGTTTTTGGAATGTATATGGTAATTTGATATGTTCATGCAATCAAATCTGGGTAATTGGGATATTCATCACCCTATTTATTTTTTATGTTTATGTTTATTTTTGCTGGGAACATTTGAATTATCATGTTCTAGCTCCTTTTTTTGCTTTGTTTTGTTTTGTTTTTTTTTAAAAGACGTAGTTTCACTCTTGTTGCCCAGGAGTGTGCAGTGTGCAATAGCACACTCTTGGCTCACTGCAACCTCTGCCTCCCAGGTTCAAGCGATTCTCCTCCCTCAGCCTCCTGAGTAGCTGGGATTACAGGCATGCGCCACCACGCCTGGCTAATTTTGTATTTTCAGTAGAGATGGAGTTTCTCCATGTTGGTCCATCTGGTCTTGAACTCCCGACCTCCGGTGATCTGCCTGCCTCAGCTTCCCAAAGTGCTGGGATTACAGGCATGAGCCACTGAGCCTGGCTTGTTCTAGCTATTTATAAATGTGCAATAAATTACTGTTAACTGTAGTCACTCTAGTGATCTATCAAACAACAGGTCATATTTCTTCCATCTAAATGTATAGTTATACCCATTAACCAACCTCTCTAGCCCTTCTCTCTACCTTTTCTGGTCCTCTGGTAACCACCAATCTACTATCTACCTTCATAAAATTCACTTTTTGAGTTCCCACATCAGGGCGAACATGAGTGAGAATGTGCGATATTTGTCTTTCTGTGTGCCTGGCTTACTTTTTAACACAATGACCTCCATTTTCACCCATGTTGTTGCAAATGACAGGATTTCATTAGTTTTTTACTGCTGAGTAATATTCCATTGTGTATTTATACCACATTTCTTCATCCATCCATTGATGAACACTTAGGTCGATCCCATATTTAGGCTATTGTGAATAGCGCTGCAACAGACAAGGGAGTATAGTTATATCTTTGATATATTGATTTTCTTTCTCTTCGGTATATACCCAGTAATGGAGTTGTTGGATTATATGGTACTTCTATTTTTAGTTTTTTGAGAAACTCTGTACAATTTTCCATAAAGACTGCATGAATTTACATTCCCACCAACAATGTACAAGGGTTCCTCTTTCTACACATCCTCACTGGCGTGTGTTATTCCCTATCTTTTTGATAAAAGACATTTTAATTGGAGTGAGAGGATATCTTATTGTGGTTTTTAATTTGCATTTCATTGATTATTAGTGATGTTGAGCTTTTTTTGCATATACCTGTTGGCCATTTGTATGCCTTTTTGTTTTCTTTTTGAGACAGGGTCTTGCTCTGTCACCCAAGCTGGAGTACACTGGCATGATTATAGCTTACTGCAGTCTCAAATACTTGGACTCAAACAGTCCTCTTGTCTGAGCCGCTTGTGTAGCTAGGACCATTGGCACATGTCACAAAAAATTGATTTTTAATTTTAATTTTTTTTTTTTTTTTTTGTAGAGATGGGGGTCTTACTATGTTACCCAGGCTGGTCTGGAACTCCTAGCCTCAAGCCACCCCATTCTCTTGCCTCAGCCTCCCCAACTGCTGGAATTATGAGGATGAGCCACCCCACCTTCCCTGTATGTCTTTTTTTGAGAAATGTTTGTTTAGATCTTTTGCCCTTTTTAAAAATGAATTATTTGTTTTTTTGCTATTAACTTGTTTGATCTCCATAAATATTCGTTGTTAATCCCTTGTCAGATAGATAGTTTTGCAAATATTTTCTCCCATTCTGAGTTGTGTCTTCATTTAGTTATTTCCTTTGCTATGCAGAAGCTTTTTAACTTTGTGTAATTCCATTTGTCTATTTTTGTTTTGTTACCTGTGCTTTTGAGGTCTTACACAAAAAAATCTTTACCCAGACCTGAAGAGCTTCTAGGAGCTTTGTAGTTTCAAGTCTTAGATTTAAGTTTTACACTCTTTTTACTTGATTTTCATATATGGTGAGAAATATGGGTCTAGTTCCATTTTCTGTGTATGGTTATCCAGTTTACCTAGCCCCATTTTTTGAAAAGTTTGTCTAATTCCCATTGCAGGCTCCTGGTGCCTTTGTATAAAATAAAATAAAATAAAATAAAAGGCTGTAAATGTGTAGATTTATATCTGAATTCTGTATTCTGTTTCATTGGTGTATAAGTGTTTTTATGCCATGCTGATTTGATTACTATATATCTGTAGTATATTTTGATGTCAGAGAGTGTGATGCCTCCAGTTTTGTTCTTTTTGTTCAGGAAGGCTTTAACTATATGGGAGTTTTTATGTATTGTTGTAAATTTTAGGATTTTTTTAAATTTCTATGAAGAATTAGTTGGCATTTTGATAGAACTTGCAGTGAATATATATATTGCTTTAGGTAGAATTATCATTTTAACAATAATAGTTCTTCCAAACCATGAGCTTGAAATATCTTTCCATTGTTTATGTCTTCTTAAATTTATTTCATTAGTGTTTCATAGTTTCATTTGTAAACATCTTTCACTTCTTTAGTTAAATTAATTCCTAGGTGCTTTATATTTTTGTAGCTACTATAAATGTGATTGCTTTCTTGATTTCTTTTTCAAATTATTTGCTTTTGACATATATAAATGCTACTAATTTTTGTGTGTTGATTTTTTATCCTACAGCTTTACTGAATTTATTAGTCCTAGCACTTTTTTGATGGAGTCTTTAGTTTTTCTAAATATAAGATCACATTGTCTGTGAACAAGGCTACTTTGACTTCTTCCTTTCCAATTTGGATGTATTTTATTTCTTTCTCTTGCCTAATTGTTCTGGCCAGGACTTCCAGTACTTTGTTTAGCAAAAGTGGTGAAAATGGGTATCCTTGTCTTGTTCCAGGTATTAGAGTGAAGGCTTTTAATTTTTCCCCATTTGGTATGATATTGGCTGTGAGTTAGTCACATATGGCCTTTCTTACTTTGAGGTATGATTTTTCTCTGCCCAGTTTGATGAAGGTTTTTTTCATAAAGGCATATTTAATTTTATTAAATGATTTATTTAGAATCTTAAAATGATCATATAGGTTTTGCTCTTCATTCTGTTAATGTGACGTACCATGCTTATTTGTTTGCATATGTTTAACCATCCTTGCAACCTTGGGATGAATCCCACTTGATCATGTTGAATGATCTTTGTAACATTTTGATGAATTCAGTTTATCAGTATTTTGTTGATTATTGTTGAATCTATGTTCATTGGTGATATGAGCCTGTAGTTTGCTTTTTCTGTTGTATTATTGTCTCATTTTAGTATCAGAGTAATTACTGGCCATGTAGAATGAGGTTGGAAGTATTTACTGCTCTTAATTTTTTTGAAGAGTTTGAGTAGAACTGGTGTTAGTTTTTCTTCAAATATTTGTTAGATAGGACTTGGCAGTGAAGTCATCAGGTCTTGAGATTTTCTTTGATAGGATTTGTGGCTTTGATTTTATTACTTGTTATTGGTTTTCCAGGTTTCTTATTTGTTTATGTTATATTTTGGCTTTGATCTTATGACTTGTTATTAGTTTTTCAGGTTTTCTATTTGTTTATGGTATAAACTTGGTAAGTTGTATGTGTCCAGAAATTTGTGTATTTCTTCTAGGTTTATCACTTTGTTGGCATACAGATGTTCATAATAATCTCTAATAATTCTTTGTATTTCTGTGATCACAGTTGCTATGTCTTATTTTGTTTCTGATTGTATTTATTAGGTTTTCTCTTTTTCTTAGGTAGTCTAGCTAATGGTTTGTGGATTTTCTTTACTTTTTTGAAAAACATTTTATTTTGTTGATTTTCTGTGTTTTTCTTTAATCTCAACTTCATTTAGTTTTGTTCTGATCCTTAACATTTGTTTTTCTTATACTAATTTTGGGTTTGGTTTGTTCTTGCTTTTTTAGTTCTTTGAGGTCCATCATTATACTGGTTATATGAAGTCTTCTAGCTTTTTTTCACATGTGTTTATTGTTATAAACTTCTCTGTTAGTGCTGTTTTTGTTGTATTCCATAGATTTTGAAATGTTTCATTTGTATTTGTTTCAGAAAATAAATTTACTTTTACGTTTCCTTCTTGACCCATTGGTCATTCAAGAGCATGTTGTTAAATTTCCATGTGTTTGTGTATTTTCCACGGTTCCTCTTGTTATTGATTTCTAGTTTTATTCCATTGTGGTCAGAAAATATTATTGATATAATTTCTACTTTTTTTTTTAAAGAATTGAGACATATTTTGTGGCCTAAAATATGGTCTATTGTGGATAATGTCCCATGTACTGATGAAAAAGAAATGTATGTTCTGTCGCAGATGGGTGAAATTTTCTATAAAGGTCATTTAGGTCTATTTGGCCTAGTGTGTATTTTGACCCTGATATTTTTTTGCAGACTTTTGTTTAGGCAATCTGTTCATTAGTTAGAATGGGTGTTGAAATTCCCTACTACTATTATAATTCAGTCTATCTCTCCCTTTCCATCTATTAATGTTTGCTTTATGTACTTGTGTTTGTAGATATTCACAGGTATTATATCCTCTTGCTGAACTAACCCCTTTATCATCACATAGTGACCTGCTTTGTCTTTTTACAGTCTTTGATGAGTAGTCTATTTTATCTGATATAAATAAAGCTACTTGCTCTTTTTTGGTTTGCACTTGCATGGAATGCATTTTTTCCATCCCTTCACTTTCAGTCTATATCAGTCTTTATAGGTAAGGTGAGTTTCTTTTAGGCAGCATATAGTTGGTTCTCATTTCTTAATTCAGTCAGCTCTTCTGTGTTTTTTAATTGGAGAACTGAATTCATTTACATTAATTGATATTATTGATAACTAAGGACTTACTACTGCAACTTTGTTGCTTGCCTACTTTATTTTGTAACTCTTCCTTTCTTCCTTTCTTAATGCCATTCTTTGCAGTTAAGTGATTTATCTGATAGTATGTTTTTAAGGGAGGAGACCACCCCTTATACTGTCTTATGACCAATTTTTGCCTACAAAGAAAGAAGACTTAAAAACTAAAAGGCAGAAATGAAATCTACAGGCAGACAGCCCAGTGCCACACCCTGGGCCTGGTAGTTCAAGATCGACCCCTGACCTAATCGGTTATGTTATCTGTAGATTACAGACATTGTATAGAAAAGCTCTGTGAAAATCCCTGTCCTGTTCTGTTCGGTTCTAATTACCGGTGCATGCAGCCCCCAGTCACGTACCCCCTGCTTGCTCAATCGATCATGACCCTCTCATGCAGACCCCCTTAGAGTTGTAAGCCCTTAAGAGGGACAGGAATTTCTCATTTGGGGAGCTCGGTTTTTGGAGATGTGAGTCTACCAATGCTCCCAGCTGAATAAAGTCCTTCCTTCTATAACTGGATGTCTGAGGGGTTTTGTCTGTGGTTGTTCTGCTACATTTTAACTTGTTGAATTTTTTTTAGTGTACCAATTATACATTTTTGCATTGTGGTTTCCTTGAGGCTTACAAAAACCAACTAATAGATATAGCAAGTTATTTTAAAGAGTTGACAACTTGATCATGAAATAAATGTAAAAACAAACCAACTCAAACCAAAAATCTCAATTTTAATTCCATACCAAACATTTTGACTTTTGGTTGTCTCCATTTACATTTTTTAATATTGGCTATCTTTTAAAAGATTGTTTTTAATAGATTTGTCTTTTAGGCTTAAATTAGCGTTACAATTGGATTGCACACCGCAATTACAGTAATACAGTATTCTGGGGTTGCTTTTGTACTTAATATTACCAGTGAGTTTTATACTTTCAAATGCTTTCTTTTTGCATATTATTATTTATTTGTTTATTTAAATGTTCATATTGAAGACTTTTTAAATATTTTTTTATAAGATGGGTCTGGTGGTTGTGAATTGTCACTGTTTTTGTTTATCTAGAAAAGACCTCGTATCTCCTTCATATTTGAAGGATAGTTTTGTTCTATTCTCAGATGGCAGTTTTTTCTTTCAGCACTTTAAAAATGTTTTACTCCCTCCTGGCCTGTAGGATTTTCATTTAGAAGTCTGTTGGCAGAGGAATTAAGGCTCCTCTGTATGTTATTTGCAACTGTTCTTTTGTGCTTTTAGGATCCTAAATTTGTCTTTGACCTTTGAGAGTTTGATTATTATATATCTTGGAGTAGTCATTTGCATCAAATATGTTTGGCATTCTCTAATTTTCCTGTAACTGTATATCTATATCTTTCTCAGGTTTGGGGATTTTTTGTTATTATTTCTTTAAGTTTTCCACCTCTTGCTCTTGTTCAACTCCCTACTGAACATCAATAGTTCTTAGATTTTTTTGAGATAATTTTCTGTATCTTGTAGGAGATTATCATTTCTTCTCATTCTTTTTTTTTTCCTCTAACAACGTAATATCAAATAGTCTGTGTTTAAGCTCACTGATTCTTTCCTTTGCTTATTCCATTCTTCTGTTCAGAGCCTCCAATGAGTTTTTCAGTTTACCAAATTCATTTTTGATTTCTAAGATTTCTATTTGATTTTAAAAATCATTTCAGTTTATTTGTTAAATTACTTTGATAAATTTCTGAATTGCTATTCACTGTGTATTCTTAAATTCTTGGTCAGACAACACACATATTGCCATCTTGCTATGGTCAGTGACTGTTTTTTCATTTTTTCTTGGGATGGGGGTGGAGGGAAGGTTATGGTTCCTAGCTGGCTGTTGTTTCTCATGATGTAGGTCTGTGTCTTTGCATTGAAGAACTAGTTATATATTCCAGTCCTCTCTGTCTGGTTTGAATTTTTCCTTCAATAGATTAGAAGTGTATTTAGCTAACATTGAAGATGCACCTGGAAAGAAAAACACACAAATTACAGTAACACTTGTAATCTATGCTTTTTCCAAGGGGATTTTGTGAACTTCAATATTTAAATGGGAAAGAGCAAGCAGGAGGGGAAAAAAAGATAGGAAGTGTAGGCAGTGAGTCAAGTGGTTACATTCTCATAAAGCTCTAATTAGCATATGTAAATCTACATTTTACATGTGAAAAGAGAGAGTAGAGAAAAAAATCAATTATGCACTGTTTCACACTTAGTGTATCTACATTTTATATAAGATAAAGTAAACATTTGAAAAGAAAATGTAAAGAAGAAGTAAAGGAGATGAGGCTATGACTTGTGATTGAACAAAAAGAAGACAGCTTTGATGACTCAGTTTCCAAGCTTAACTTTCCCTTTGGCATAGTGAGTTTCATGTCCCAAGATTCTATTTCTTTTTTCTAATTTTCCCCCATTCTTTAAAATCTTTCAGAGAAAATATTGCAGAAGAAATATGTGTGTGTGTGTGTGTGTGTGTGTGTGTGTGTGTGTATACACATACACATATAGTCTTTATGCTTCTTCTCTTTTGGGATCCTGTTTTGGCTAATTTTTTTTTTTTTAGTTGGCTAAAACATTTTTCTTTTTTTTTTTTTTTGAGATGGAGTCTCGCTCCGGGGCCCAGGTTGGAGTGCAGTAGTGCGATCTCGGCTCACTGCAAGCTCCACTTCCCAGGTTCATGCCATTCTCCTGCCTCAGCCTCCTGAGTACCTGGGACTACAGGCGCCCGCCACCACGCCCGGCTAATTTTTTGTATTTTTAGTAAAGACAGGGTTTCACCATGTTCGCCAGGATGGTCTCGAGCTCCTGACCTCGTAATCCACCCGCCTTGGCCTCCCAAAGTGCTGGGATTACACCAAGTTCGGCGGCTAAGACATTTTAAAACATTTACGTACTTGGCACCACTGTTTACTTCCTTTCTTAAAATTGTTCTATTTATTTTTATTCCACCTTATTCCTCCTTTCTGCCATCTTCAGTTTCTTTTGCATTGCACTGCAACCAGCCTCCGGGGGATGTCCTTACAATCAGGTACACTGTGAAAGCATTTTATCTTGTAGCATTTTCCTCTTTGGAGGAACCCAAGATTTGATGTAAAAATAGGACCCTTGATTTTTGGGGGATCTGTGTTCTGCCTTCCAGCTGTGCTTGCTTCTCACGTATTTGAATATTAGGCCCTAAAATCTACATGTTTCCTTCCCATATTCAGCACAGGGCTCCATCAAGAAGCTGGTATTCTAATTAAGAAACAAACTAAGTTTGAGAGCCAAAATATAAATTTCTATCATTTAGCTGCCTCCCCTGAAACACTTTTGTACAAAAAATTTACATCTTTATAAAGGTTTCCACTTGGAAGGGTGTCTGCCTGTGTATGTTAGAAACTCACAGCACTCTTTTAGATTTGTAAGTAATACCTTTGTTTAAGGTACTTTTCCTGGACATCTCAACTGAACTTTTACTTATACCACTGTTTCTTCTTGGTTTGAGCAAATGACGGTACAATATTTAGGCCTAATATTTTGGTTCTGTGCTTTGAGACACAAATTTTCTACCTTGTATCACTTATGAGTTGTCCCTTTAGAAATTCAAATTCAGGCTTACCTAGGTAGCAATTATTTGGTACGGAAAACAGAAAATCAAGAGATAGGGAGTCTAAGGTATAGGAGAGAAACTGAAAACTAGCAAATGAAGAATCTTATACATTTGTAAGATCTGCTTCTATATGTATCTATGTCTGTCTATATATGTATATGTGTCTCATGTATGTGATATTGCATACCAAAAGATATAAGAGCTGTAATTATTGGCTTAAAACTTAAACGAAGCACTCAAACCAAATATTTTATCAAAAATATAAAAGCTGGCTCAAATGCCTTTTAGTTCACAGAATTTTAGTAATCTTTGGTTAATGAGACAGTTTTAGAATTATTGGTAAGAAATTTTAAAAGGCTTCAAAATTTAATTTAGACATTTAGTCTGAATTAGGCAGGTCAGATTTTGTCTGCTGGATGGTTTAAGGTTATAAACTACTTCTGTGATATTTTTGATAATTGTTTAAGGTGTCTGTATTAGAGCCATTAATTTCTAGGCTGTAAAACAAATGGCCATGATAAGGCCTAGTGACATGTGGAGCTCCCCTGGGCCCAACTCTGCCTCCTGGCTATGCCGGGAAGGTTCAGGCCTTATCTGCAGCTCTGCCCTTTGTCCTAGACTCTGCATCTGATTCATAATTAAAATTGCTTACTTCCTAGTTTTTTCACTAAATATAAATTAACATTAAAACAAATGTATGTAATTAAAACAACTATGTATAAGATACAAAATTATTCATGCAAAATACATAAGGAAAGTAGGACGTGTTTTTTGTTAAAAAGAGAAAAATAGTAAGGCAGCATGGGAATATGGTTTTTGCTCAAGTATAGTAAATTTGCCTAGAGTTTAAAAAAAAAAAAGAACTAAAGGAATACAAAAAAGATAGGTAAAACCATATGGATATAAAAAGTTGGGAAACACAGTAAATTTATATATAGGCAAGATGATCTCGGAGTATAAGGAGAAGTTATAGCCACCTGCAATAAACCTTCACCTTCTGCTACCAAATCCCAAAATGAAACACCAAACCAGCTCCTTACCTGAAGACAGGGTCCAAGCTGAAAACTTCTCTTTACTATATCAGATGTTGGAAACTTGCCTTCCTTATTGGAAATCAATAAAAACTCTCAGAAAAAGAAGTTCCATAGCACAATAAACCTCACATCTCAACCAAAATTTTTGGGAGATCCAGATCTCTGGAGGGAGAAGCTCCCAGACCCCCGCAAATTGTCCAATTGATCAGAGTCATAAAGAGCTCTACCTGATACCAGAACCCCAATAGGAGAGTTGTTGCAGGCCACAGACCAACCCCACTCAGAGTATCCCTTTGTAGTTACCAAAACGTAAACCAAAAAGTGACTGAGGGAGGTGTCTCAATTGATCAGAGGTTTATTTAGCCAAGGTTGAGGATGTGCCTGGGCAAAAATACACAAATCATAGGAGCATCTGTGAGCTCTGATTTTTTTACTGCATTAGTTTTTATTTGGGTATGTTTGCTTTGAGATTGTTTATAATTTACATATTAAATATTTTATATTTTTTCCCACTAGGTCATTGCCTCCTTTTTGGCAATAGATGGTGCCTATAAACCAGGTTTGCCTTGGCTACAGCAAATGACTAGAGCCCTATGGTTCCAGAATGAGAAGTGCCCTTAAGGGGACATTCAGGCAGTGTAGAAAGGCTGGCTAAGGATTCATGCTCAGGGAAATGTGAAAGGTACATCCTACAGCATGGTGCTACTAAATAACCACTCCGATTCGGTGTCTCCCCTTTTTCCCAGTTGCAAAGCAGAGTGAGGACAGTCAGTCCCGCCTCCTCTCTTTGTCTCTTGGTGTCCTCAAAACTGTGTCTCCTTTCATGCATTTTTAATGCTTCCGGTGGTCTGAGGCCTGGGTAGGTGTCCTCCCAAAGAACTGAAGATGGTAAAGCTAGTTGAACACCTGAACCTGACATTTTTCCAGTCTAGAAACTGAGTTGGGGGAATTTTTGCTTGCCTGGTACCAGACGTATTAGGGGAGGGGCATTGTGGATATGAAAATTTAATTCTCTTACCCTGTGGTCAAAGATGTTTTCACTTCTCTGTGGCTCCAGAAACTGACTCATCATATTAGAGTTCTGGGATGTTGCTGGTGATAATCTCAAATACATATATATATTTGGTTTTCTGTGATGGAGTGAAACCTGCTTGTATCTATATAATCATTTTGGAACCAGCGATCCTTTATACATTTCTAAGTAATTCTGCTTGTTTACCTACCTAAAATTAAGTAAATAGGCTTATGTATAATTGATAATTTCCACTTCATAGAGCAGTTGGTTGTTGAGCTAAGCAGACTGGCACATTACTTTCTGTGAAATAAATGAATTATGTACGAGAACTTTGGAGCAAGACTTTTCTTTTCTGGTCTTTCAACTTCTTTAGTATCCATTACAAAGGTATTATGAGCTTTATTTGACCCACTTTAGTTGTTTTCTGTCAAGTGAAATAAGTTAAGCAAAGTGAATACTGCAACATTCCGCCTAAGAGAAGTTATGAATGTAACAAGCTAAATATCAAAAAGTCAAAACTTAATTTTAAGTTTCAAACAATTTTGGTACACTATGTGAGTAAAAGCAGATGATAACTACTACAATTTTCTATGTGGCTAATTTTAATAAGACCATTTTTTCTACTTCTTTTGTGAAATTAGTACTAGGATTCCAAAGAAAGGAATATTTTTACTTATCACATTTCATATTCTCAACACCATTAGGTATTTTGCATATGCTACTTTGTTTTGTTTCTATAACTGTTGTCTGCAACAAATATTCTTACACCTGAATTAATCAAAACTTCTTGAGTTGAGAGTGTCAGAAATAACTTAGATTAACTTGGGTATAAGGATAGGTTAATTTTTTGGCTTATATACTGACAGGGAAGGCAATGTAAAGCTAAACTGTTAGGGTTTCATAAAGGAAAGTGAGACTTGAAAACCAGTGGTGTTCTCATGTGCAATCTATAAAAAGCAACTCCGATAAGATTAAAAGGAAAAGTAAATTTTGAAAGATATTAGGCATTTTTGGAATCAATGTAGGTTGAGATCCAAGTTTGGAATATGGCAGAAACAAAGACATTTCTGAAAGTCAGAGGGCGATACACTTAGTGTTTTTTGTATCAGGAATGTTCCTCTAGGAAACCACTTCTATTCTACCAGGATGTAGCTACCTCTTTCTGTTAGGCCTCTGAGCCCAAGCGAAGCCATCATATCCCCTGTGACATGCATGTATACATCCAGATGGCCTGGAGCAACTGAAGACCCACAAAAGAAGCGAAAATAGCCTTAACTGATGACATTCCACCACTGTGATTTGTTTCTGCCCCACCCTTGCTGATCAATGTATTTTGTAATCTCCTCCACCCTTAAGAAGGTTCTTTATAATTCTCCCCACCCTTGAGAATGTACTCTGTGAGATCCACCCCCTGCCCACAAAACATTGCTCCTAACTCCACAGCCTATCCCAAAACCTATAAGAACTAATGATAATCCCACCACCCTTTGCTGACTCCTTTTTCGGACTTAGCCCACCTGCACCCAGGTGAAATAAACAGCCTTGTTGCTCACACGAAGCTTGTCTGGTGGACTCTTCACTCGGACGCACGTGACACTTCCAATTAATGGTCACCACCAACAAATCCGCAAATATATTCTTGCAGTTACTCTGTGTATTCTACACTCTGCACTGACAATGGGAGAGTAGCATCCAATTAGACTAGCCTAGAAATTGGCCATCTCTCCTGCGGGTTTTTCTCAAGGAAAGAGTATGACTCTCTGTAAGACTGCCTAAAAAGAGGGATTCCGCAAATGAGCAAAGGTGACAGGAGCCTAGAAAACTCCTGAGCTATCTCCCTTTAACCAGCAGTTTTGTCTCTCTCAGTATTGGCAGTATTATTTCCTATATGTCTTTTTTCATTTGTCAGAAAGAAAGACTTTCATCAAGTTGCAAACTGACAAATCCTTCACCAAAGGGAAAATATTTAATTATCTTTTAGGCTTCTTTATAAATTCTGGGAACCTCTTAGATTATGAGTATCAAAATTGCAAGCCCACCTCTGATTTCATGCTAGTTCCCATTTAAGCATCTTCCATTATAAACATTGTTAAGTTGGCCCTAGAATCATTACTCTAAACATATTAGCTTTACACAGTCACCCAAAATTTTATTTTATTCAAGATAGTATTGAATTTAGCAAAGATTAATTAATATTTGTATAGTTATAAGAATGCTAGTTATTAGAGTTGCTATTGAAATTCAGCAGTGTATGACTATTTTTCAACTGAATTATTCTATCTTCCAACTTCTCTATGAAGAAGAAATATGGTCACATTAGCAACTTAATGTGCCATACCTAAATATTTGATGAAACAATGGAAAATTTATGTTTTCAAAAATGAAATGGAATAATGATTTTAATCAAATCTTCAGAAGTAAACTATTTTATTTATCTGAGCATGTAAAATGTCTGATTAGAAATTTCTAGTCAGCTTATTTTTAATGGAATTAGCCTGATTTTAAAGAAAAAAAAAGTCCTCTAGAAAATATTAAGTATTGCCTTGATTTCTCAAGTAATAATGTGTAAAATAGTCTTGCTATGACCTTTAATTATTTGGGGGTTATTTATCAAAGACAAAATGTCATTCCAGTGATTAGATAATACTATCAAAGTAATAATTACTTAGGCAGAAATTTGTACGGCAAATTATATAATAGCGTGCTTTTTAGTCGATTTGTGTTGCCATAAAGGAAGGCCTGAGAGTGGGTAATTTATAAAGAAAAGAGGTTTATTTGGCTCATGGTTCTGCAGGTTGTACAGGAAGCATGGTGCTTGTATCTGGTGAGGGCCTCAAGGTGCTTCCACTCATGGTGGAAAGGGAAGGGGAGCTGGCATGTGCAGAGATCATATGGCAAGACAGGAAACGAGAGAGAGAGAGGGAAGTGCCAGGCTCCTTTAAACAACCAGCTCTCACAGAAACTACGAGGATGCTATGGGGATGGTACTAAGAAATTCATGAGGGATTCACCGCCTTGCCCAAACTACCTCTCATTAAGGCCCACCTGCAACAGAATCAAATTTCAACATGAGGTTTGGAGGGTCAAATGTCCAAACTCTAGCAATCATGAAGTAGGTATTTTCGTGTACATAATAAGAAAGTCCTATATTTAGGAAGAATTGAATGCAGGAGCAAAGAAACAAGGTAGTAAACACAACGCGTGAAGATGGAATAGTTAAAAGGACAGGTTAGAATTGCCATTTTGGTATGAGAAATGACTGGAAGCCAGGTGTAAGATGTATCAGTGTAGAAGACATTAGGGTTTTAAAGACTCAATTTATACATAACTGTAGGAAGTAAAAATCAGGGTTTGACAAGATGAGAATGAGAAAATACAATAGAATTTCAAATTTTGTCATCTGTCTACCTAGCATCCTTGTTGGGCTATCTTAAGAACTATGTGTGTTACAGTAGATTGCTAGTCGGATGTGAGGAAGGCTGAAGCCTCAGCCCCGCAATCAGGAATGCGGGCAACCATCTGGTGATAGGCAGTTGTTATACTGTCTGTCTAAAATAATAACTGGTCACAAACAGCGTCAGGAAAAGGCCATCTCCCAATAGCTACAAAAAAACAGAAACTGGTGATCAGCAGCTTCCCGATAAGATCTCAGGAATTAGGTGAGTGGGCTCAAGCATGTGCACTAAGAGGAAAAATGGTGGAGTTTAACTGGTATATGACCTTCTGGGAACATTTGACTGGTAAGGGAAGAATGCCTCAAGTGAGCATGCATACAACTGTAGTAAACACGCTGCACATGTGGCCTTTCTCAAGTGCTGGAAAGCCACTGTGCATGCAGACAACTTACCCCAAAGGAAGATTCAGGCCAGGAGAGATGCAGACCCCGGAAGAATACCAACATAGACAACTCCAAGTCAAATGTCAAACTGCATATGAGAGTCTCTCAGGTCACACACTTGGCCCTCTTCCAAGTGTGCTTGACTTCCTTTTGTAACTGTCCTAAAACATTTGAATAAACTTTCACTCCTGCTCTACAACTTGCCTTGCTCTCTCACTCTGCCTTATGTTCCCTTGATCAAATTCTTTCGTCCGAGGAGGCAAGAATTAAGGTTGTCACCAAGGAGGCAAGAATTGGGTTGACCCATGGGAATTCACCACTGGTAGCATGTGCAGATGCCTTTTCTTTAGATGAGATAAGCTTTTGCCTGCAACCCCTACATGTTGTGGACAATTCGAATACCTGCATGCAATTGATTTAATGGGATGATGCTGATACTTAGCCATAAAGCTTCCCAACAGGAAAGCTACTTTCCTGCAATGGTATACATTCCTGAAGTCTTGGCTCGAGCTTACACTACTTTTTGCAACCAGAAGAATTACAAACTGTCAGAAATAGTCTGACTATACCCCAAGAAGTGTTGCTAAAAGTTGAAGTTTATTGCTTCCCATCACAGTCAATATGGTTTCCTTCCTAAGTTTTAATTACCTCTTGGCTTTATTTGAAGTGTTCCTCATACTGACTAATCAGAGCTTCTGTACTGCTCATTTCCCATCCTTATACATTTTCCATACCCCTTGCCTTTTTCACATACAGTTTGGCTCATTTTGATTTGTCTTTTGGCGAGATACTTTTTTTTTCAATAAAAGTCTTTCCTTCTCCTCTTTGCCCATATGTAAGTGATGTCACGCCTATAAACCCCAACCTGTGCTTGAGTTGCTGTACTCGGCTTCCTTCATAACAGAGGACCGTCTCTCTGAAACTGAAGCTCCAGAGGAACTTTTCTACTACTGATGCTGAGACTGTTTGATTGTTTTATTATACCCTTTCTGTTCCATTTTCTACCTAGTCATGCAGCAAGACTATATTTTTGTGCTCTCCTTGCAGTGAGTTGTAATGTTGTAACTGAATTCTGGCCAGTCGGATATAGGCAAAAAATGGCTCTTCAACAACAGCACAACAACAACAGCAGCAACACATTCCATAATCCTTCATGATCTTTCTCTCACTCTGCTGGCCTAATGCAGGGGAGCTACTGGAGGACCCCAAATCTCTTGGTGATGTCAGATTTAACAAGACAGAAGATGTAAGGGTCCTTGCTGACTTGAATTGCACCCTGAAAGTAGAAGAGAAATAAACTTCCCCAGTATTATGGCACTGAGCTTTTAGGTTTGCTACCAAAAGTTATCTTTGTGAATTATATAGCTAAGCACAACTCGGCCAATAGTCTGGAGCTAGACCTGAAGTTGCTGGTAGACAGACCGTGCACAACTCACTGAACTTGGCTGAACCTTAGCTTCATTAGCTGAAAAATAAGAAGACATAAAGAGAGATAACATTTACTCTTTCAGCTTATGGTGATGTTATGGACTGAATGTTTGTGTCACTTTAACCTACCATCCCCTCCATGGTATTTGGAAGAAGGGCTTTTGGGAAAAAGTTTACATGAAGATGACTCACTGATGATGGCATTATTGGACATATAAGAAGAAGAAGAGAGGCCAGATCTTCCTTTTTTCTCCACCATATGAGAACACAGGAAGAAGGCAGCCGTCTGAAAGCCAGGAAGAGAATGCTCACCAGGAGTCAAATCAGCCAGTACCTTAATCTTAGACTCCTAACTTCCCAGACTCTACAACTGAGAAACAAACGTCTGTTGTTTAAGCCATCCAGTCTATGGTAGTTTGATATGGCAACCTGAACTAAGATGACAAATAAATAATACAGAATTACTAATAATATTTAGCACAAGGCCTAGAACACAATAGGTTATCAAATGTGAGTTTCCTTTATCAAATGTGAGTTTCCTTTATTCATTCAGCTTTCCTGATTAAATATTCCAAGTCAAGTATTTTATTACACATTTCCCTGAAATAAGAGTCAAAAATATTTACTTTATTTTTCTTTAAAATTTAACAATTTACCAAACCACATAATTTACACTCTAGTGATTATATTTTTTCTCATTCCTTGCCACTGCCCTATTGCTTTTTATTTTTAATTTTGAAAATAGACTCTGTAGTAAAATTAATAGAAAAAAATTTAAATATCTCTCAACTAGTCACTCATGAATAATAAAAGAATTTTATAGTCAGCATTATAACTTTTATCAAGAAATAGCTACTTTATTAACCATTCTACATAATCTGCATTGAAAAAACTATTTCAGGATAACCTGGGATGGTGGCTGCTATCACTCTGGCTTTCTTGATCCACCCGAACTCTTAAAGATGGAGAGGTTTAGAAAGTAGACATGCAGATTAAATTTGGCTAAGTATAGTCTTTGCAAAAAAGATTTTTTACTTTTTATTCCATTAGACTGTGAGTAACTTGTAAATCAGCGCTATTCTTTACAAGTTTGTCAAAGAAATGAATAAGTGATAGACAGACATATATATTTATACTTTGTTTCCTGTTTCTCTGGCTCCCATGTAACTACATTTTTAAAAAAATGTTAATAAACTTTACTTTTTAGAAAAAGTTTAGATGTACAGAAAAATTGTGAATATAGTAAAGGAAGTTCCCAAAACTCTAAATCCAGTTTATCCTATCGTTGAGATCTTCAATTATTATGGTATACTTCTCACTATTAATAAATCAATACTGATACATTGTTATTAAACAAAACCCACCCTTTATCTAAATTTTCTCAGTTTTTCCCTGTTGTCCTTTATGTGTTCCAAAATTCCATCAGGACATCACACTATATTTAGTAATCGTCTCTCCTTAGGCTCATCTACACTGTAACAGTTTATCAGCCTTTCCTTTTTTTTTGATGATCTTAATTTTAGGGAGTACTGGCCAGGTTATTTTATGGAACGTTGATTGAATTGGATTTGTCTGATGCTTTTGCTATGATTAGATTGCGATTATGGGTTATTGAGAGGAAGACGACAGAGGCTGTCATTTCATCACATCATGTTGACGATGCATACTAACAACCTTCGTTATCACACTAATGTTAAACTTCACATGGCTGAGATAATGTCTGTCAGATTTCTCCTTTATAAAGTTACTACTTTCTCTCTCTTTCCATACTGCATTCTTGTAAAAGAAGACACTCTGAATAGCACAAACATGAGTGGGGAATTACGCTCTATCCCCTTTAGGGCAGATTATATAAATTATCTATATTCTGCATGTGATATTTGTCTTTTTTGCCCCATTTATTTATAATGAATTATTATTCATCACTTATCTGTATATATGGGTTCATAAATATTGCTTTACTACTTTGGGCTATTATTCTATTCTACTGTCTTTGTTTTATTGCCTAAATTGTTCCAGCTTTGGCCATCGAATGCTTTTTCATTTGAATCATAAGTGACTTTGTTATACCTCCCACCTCGTGTTTTGCTTTTTGTTGTGTTTTTAGTACTTCTTTATATTTGTCACTACAAAATGCTATAGGCTCATCTTGTATATTTCCTTTTCCAGCCCCAGAATTAGTAATTTTTTTTATAGGTAGTTAACTATTATGTGGTTGCTTTATAGTGTCAATGGTCTGTGTACTTAAGTGTGTTTTTGTGGTAGCTGGTAAAGGTCTTTCCTTTCCATATTTAGCACTCCCTCAGGACCTTTTATAAGGCAGGGTTGGTAGACAAGTATTTGCTTGTCTGAAAAGTATCATATTTTTTCCCTTTGGTTATATAGCTTAGTTTGTCTGGATATGAAATTCTTGGTTGGAGTTTCTTTAAGAATCCTGAATACACACCCTCAGTCTCTTCTGGCTTATAGGGTTTCTGTTGAGCCTGGTGGGAATATGTTTTAACCGATCTTGTCCCTTCTCTCTAACTGCCTTTAATATTTGTTCTTTCATGTCCACATGGAGAATCTGATGACTATGTATTTTGGGGATGGTCGTGTGCTATAAGTATCTAGTAGGGATTCTCTCCATTTACTGAATATGAATGTTGGCCTCTCTAACAAGGTTGGGGAAATTTTCATGGACAGTATCCTCAAATATATTTTTCAAGTAGTTTGCTCTCTCTCGCTCTCTCTTCTCTCTTGGATGCCAATGAGTCTAGGTTTGGTCTCTTTACATAATCTCATTTTTCTCAGAGACTTTGTTCATTTTGCCTTATTCTTAATTCTTTATTTCTGTCTGACTGAGTTATTTCAGAAAACCAGGTGTTGAGCTCTAAAATTCTTTCATCAGCTTGGTTGATTCTGCAGCTAATACTTGTGATTGTATTATGAAATTACTGAAATGAGGTTTTTAGCTCTATCAGATCAGTTTGGCTCTTTCTTAAAATGGCCATTTCATCTTTCATCTCCTGTATCATTTTACTAGATTACTTAGATTACTTGGATTGGATTTTTACTTTTCCCTGATTCTCAATCCTATCCGTATTCTAAATTCTATTTGTGTCATTTCAGCCATTTGAGCCTGGTTAAGAACTATTGATTTGGAACTAGTGTGATCATTTGGAGATGAGAAGAAACTCTGGCTTTTTGAGTTATCAGAGTTCTTGCAATGGTTCTTTCTCAGCTGCATGGGCTGATGTTCCTTTAATCTTTGAAACTGCTGTACTTGGATAGGCTTTTTTGCCTTTATGTTCTTTGATGCCCTTGGGTATTTGATTGTGGTATAGGGTGTGTTCAGTTGACTGGCTTCATTTCTGGAAGACTGTAGAGGGATAAGACTCAGCTCAGCACTTCTGGGCTGCATGCTGTAACTCTGGGGGTTTGTATTGAGCTCCTGGTTTTGTCCTCTGGCCCCTTGAACTTAGGAACCTGGTGCACTGAAGGGGCTGAGGTGTTCCCAGTCAGCTGGCCACAACACTCTGAATGATGTTGATGGCTCAATTTGTTGGGGCAGTGGCAGCAGGATTTGTGCTCGCTTGCACATGCCAGCAGTCGCAGCAGTGTGTCAATGTTCACATGTGTTGTCATGGGTTGGATACCATTAGTAGTGGGGCTGTGGCATTCCTGCACTTGCTCACATGAGCAGAAGCAGAGCACTGGCAGGAGTGAGGTGGCTGGCGTTCATGGTTGCACTTGTACCAGCCGCAGCAGCAGCAGCAGATTCAGGGCACTGGTGGGTGTGAGACTACCAGCCTCCATGAGTGCATTTGCACTAGTGGCAGTGCAGGGAGGTTGGGGTCACTGGCATCCTTGCACGCATTCACCCTGGTAGCTGTGCCTGTGTGGGGAAGGAGAGGTGGTGGGATTGCCAGAGTCTGTGCACATATTGGCGCCTGCAGTTGAGGTGTGGTCTTGTGCCTGTGTGTCAGTGGGGAGAGAAGAGATGGTTTGTTATGCTTATGCCAGCAGCAAGCAGTGGCACAATGCAGTGCATGTGCACACATACACTGGAGGGGGAAGGGAAGCTAGGTCAGCCTGTGCCATCCACCAGGAACATGATGGGTTATGGCTGTGGTCAAGTGCATGCCAGCAAGCAGAGTGTGGGGGAGGCTGAGGTGGTGGGAGGATGTGGGTGGGCTGGTGCGCTTTGGTGGGGTTCCCTCTACTGCAGCTCTCCAGTGGTCAAGTGTGGTCTGCTGGCAAAACAGCTGTGATGAAGGTCCCTGGGAAGCACCCTGTTTGGCCATCTGAGGCTGTGCTACTAGCAGGCATAACTAGGCTAGGGCCCTAGGAGAAGCCAGCAGACTGGGAGGCACTCTGACTGGACTTGCCCCATCTCATGGGCAAGACTGCTCTGCTCTGTCCAGGTCTGACATTCACACTAAGGCTAAAGTCTTCTAGAGGAGAATGGTGAGCGTTGGGTACCTGGTATTCCAGGTTGTGCTTCACAACACACATTCCTACACCAAACTCTCTAGGCTCTATACAAACTGAAGTCCTGTCCTTGTCACCTCTCTAAGCAGCTCTCCTTGTAAGCCCAAGTGTCCATGGGGGTCATGGGGTCTCCTGCTGCCAGCATTCTGGAGGTCTGTGGCAAGAGTGAGTCACTCCTTACCCGTTCTATTCACCCCTTCCCCAGTAGTCACTGGGGGCCACGAACGAGTACTGGTGCTTGTTAGTCCCATCTGGTGTTCCCAGTTTCTTTCCCCTTTAGCCTAGCCTCTGTGTCTTCCCTCCACCCATTCTCAATGTCTTCCCTCCAAAGAACTGCTTGGAGTGTGCCAGTCTTCCTGACGTCCCAGTCTCTCAGCAGCAGATGTTCCTCCTGCTGTGTCTCGTTGGTCATCTTGGCTCCCAAAAAGCTCAGCAATTTTTCTAAGGAGGCCTTGGTTGTTCCTTTTGTTTAATAGTGGTATTAGAAACCAAGATCAGGGTGCTGGACGAATTCATGGCTACTGAGTTGTTGCTTCTGGACTCAGTTGAAAGAACAAGAAAATAGATGTGTATATACACATGTATATATTTATACATAAAATCTTCTGAATCTATTTTGACCCAAACATTTCATCCTAATATCCTCAACTCTAATCCCTATATAATTGTTATAATCATTGTAGACACTTCCACTTACTGATCTCTAAACTCCAACTCCGGTGATGGGAAGCCTGGCTACTGGTATCTATTATTTATGTACTTCAGTGTTCCATTACATAATTCTTTAATTATCTGAATTGTTAAACCTGCCTCTATGAGAAGTGACTGTATCAGCTAGAATACAGTACTTTTGTATAGTTTTTGTTTTCATAGTTGCTGTTTTAGTTTTATAGATTCCACTCATTTCCGAAGTTTCTTAGGTTACATTTTTCTCTGGCCTTTTCAGTGAGGTTGTTCCATACATTTGAAAAGCAGTACACTGTTTTGCTGTTGTCTCCTTACCACATAGGATTCTCCAGATCTTCTAGATTATTTATTTGTAATTTTCCTGCATTAGGGTTCATTCTTTGTGCTGTACCATGCTCTCTATTTTATTATTCTATGCCTAATGCTTTTTGTCCACAATTTCAGTATCAGAGGAAATAGTTTCATCATCCTGAAAATTGCTCTGTGATTCAGCTCTTCAGTCCTCTCCTCTTACTGATCTGTTTGTTGCTTGTTTATTGCTTTTTATAGAATGTCATTTCATAGAGTCATGCACTATGCAGTGTTTTCAGGCTTGCTTCTTTGAACTAGCAATGGACATTTAAGCTTCATCCTTGTCTTTTGTGGTTAGATAGCTCATCTCAGTTTATTGCTGAATACTCTGCTATTGCATAGATGCACCATAGTTAGTTCACTCATTTACCTACTGAAGTTTATCTTGGTTACTTATTACTTCTTACAAACTTTTTGGCAATTACGGGTAAACTGATATAGACATTCCTTTGTGGGTATTGGTGTGCGCATAGTTTTTAATTTTTTTTTTTTTTTTTTTTTTTTGGTAAATAGCTAGGAAGGATATTGCTGAGTCGTGTGTTAAGACTATGTTTAGTTTTGTAAGAAACAGCCATACAGGCTTTCAAGTTGGTAATATCATTTTTGCATTCCCACCAGCAATGAATAAGAGATTTTGTTGTACTGCATCCTCATCAGAAATTAGTATGGCCAGTGTATCTGGATGATCAGGATTTTTGTTGTGGTGGTTGTTGTTGTTTTGATATTGTCATCATCTTAAGGTCAATTTTTAAAAACCGTTCTAATAAGTATATAGTTGTATCAATTTATTATTTTAATTTACAAGCCCCTAACAACATACGATGTTGAACATCATTTCATTTGATTACCTGTCATGTCCATATCCTCTCTCTTTTATGAGGTGTTCATATCTTTGGACCACTTTTAGTTAGATAGTTTGTTTCCTTATTGTTTATTTTAAGGTATCTTTTTTAAGGAGGGTGGTGCATATTTTGCATACCCGTCCTTTATTACAAACATGTTTTGCAAAGATTTTTCTCTCAGTTTGTGGCTTAGTTTTAAAAGTTTTCTTAACATTGTTTCTCTTACAGCAGAAGTTTTCATTTTAATAAAGTGTAACATCAGTTTTTTCCTTCTTTCATTGATTATACTTTCAGTGTTGTGTCTAAAAAGTCACTATTATATCCCAAGTCACCTAGATATTCTCCTGTCTTTTATTCGAGAAGTTTTATGTTTAATGGTTAAGTCTATTATTCATTTCAGATTACTTTTTGTGAAAGGTATAAGGTCAGTGTCTAGATTTTTTTGATTATGGATGTCTAATTGTTCCAACATCATTGATTTAAAAAAAAAACAAAACTATCCTTTCTTCATAAAATTGGCTTTGCTCCTCTGTCAAAGATGAGTCAACTGTATTTGTGCAGTTCTATTTCTGGACTCTGTTTTATTACATTGATTGACGTCTCCATTTGTCAATACCATGATATTCGTTATTTTTGCTTTATATTTAGTCTTCAAGCCAGGAAGTGTTAGTTCTCCAACTCTTTCTGAAGTATTGTGTTGCTTATCCTAGGCCTTCTGATATTCCACATACACTTTAGAATCAGTTGTTAGTACATACAAAATAGTATGTTGGGTTTTTGATTGGGATGGCATTAAATCTATAAATCAAATTTCATTCAATTGACATCTTAATAATATTAAGTCTTCCAATACATAAAAATGAAATATCTCTACATTTATTTATAACTTCTTTAGTTTCTTTAATCAGACCTATGTGGTTTTCTGCATATAAATAATGCACACAATTTGTTAGTTTTATGCCAGTTTTTAAAAATCTGGTGTTATTGTAAATGGTATTATCATTATTTTTACTTCAAATTCCTATTTCTGCGCTGATACAAAAGAGTAAGTTTTTCTATATTAACCTTATATTCAGTGGCCTTGCGATACTTGCTTATTGTTTACAGGAGTCATTTTGGTAACTCATCTGCAGTTTTCTAAGTCTTACTTTTGATTCTATTTACTTTTTCCTTCCCTTCTTTTGTATTTGAACCATCTGAAATGTTCAGTACAATACTGAACTGAATTGGTGAGATGACTTTCTTGCCTTTTCCCTGTTCCTGTTCAATCTCTTACCATTTAGTATGATGTCAGTTTTGTTTAATTTTTGTTCATTTGTTTGTTTCTTGGTAAATGTTCTTTGTTAAATCAGGAATGTTTGCCTTTATTATTAATTTGCTGAGACTTTTAAAAATAAATTGTCAATTTTTAAAAATAACTGACATAATCATATAAATTTTCCTCCCTTATCCTGTTCACATAGCTCATTGCAATAATTAATTTATGAATTCTCAACCGGCCTTGCATACCTGGAATAAATCCCACTTGTTGGAGGTATATAATTATTTTTGTGTTTTCTTTGATTTGATTTGCTTATATTTCACTGACAATTTTTGCATCCATGTTCATGAGAGGTATAGATATGTATATTTCCTTTCTTATAATGCCTTTGCCTTGCTTCAGTATTAGGATACTGCTGGTCTCATACATTGATTTAAGAAGTTGTCTCTCTGTTTCTGTTTTCTGGACAACATTGTGGAGAATTGGGATTATTTCTTCAATAAATCTTTGGTAGAATTCACCAGTGAAATGATCTGAGTAGGGGGCTTTATTTTTTGGAAGGTTATAAATTATTCATTGAATTTTATAAAAAGACACAGGCCTATTCAGATTATATATTTAACCACATTCGAGTTTTGGCATTTTACGTCTTTTTAGAAATTGATCAATTGTATTTAAATAATAAAATTTAAAGTCATGGAGTTTTTTGTAACATTCCATTGTTATTCCTTTAATATCCATAGGGCCATTAATGATCTATCCCCCTCTCAGTTCTGGTATTTATAACTTGTATCTTCTCTTTTTTATTCTTGGTTAGCCAAGTTTACATTTATCAATTTTATTTATTTGTTCAAAGAATCAACTTTTGGGTTTGTCTATTTCTTTTACTATTTTCTGTTCATTAATATCTTTTATTTCTGTTCTTTTGTTGTTTTCCTCATGGTTTAGGTCTAGTTTTGCTAGTTTTCTAAAGTGAAAACTTTTACATTATTTGTTTGAGATCTTTATTCTTCTGTAATACATGCATTGGATGCAATGAATTTCCCTCTAGTCTCTAATTTTGTTATATCTCATGAATTTTGATAAGTTGTAAATTCATTTTCACTTAGTTCAATATATAGTAATTCTTATATCTAGTACATTATATATAATGTGAAAATTGTATAGAATATGATATATTAACATATCTTAATTCTTTTTTGTTATGTATGTTTTTTAGAAGTTTTTTTTTAAATCTCCAAATATTTAGGAAATTTCTATATATCTTTCTCTTTTTGATTTTTAGTTTAATTCCATTGTAGTCTAAGAACATACTTTATAACTTCTTTCTTATAAGTTTGTTAATGTGTATTTTATTTGCCATAATACATTCTATGATGCTGAATATTACCTGAGAAGCTTGGGAGAAATGTTTATTGTGTTATTGCTGAATGGAATATTCCAAGAAATGTTAATTAGATTTAAGTTGATTGATAGTGCTGGAGAAACCAACTATTCCCTTAATGATTTTCTGCCTTCCTATGATATCAATTACTGAAAGAGGCATGGTGAAGTCTTCAACTATAATACTGTATTTGTCTATTTATCCTCACAATTCCATCAGTTTTCATTTCATGTATTTTATCACAATTCTATCAGTTTTCATCTCACATATTTTAATACTATGTTGTTAGATGCATACACCTTTAGGATTGTTAGGTGTATATACCTTTAGGATTGTTAGGTGCATACACCTTTAGGATTATAATGCCTTTTTGGAGAACTGAACTTTTTGGAGAATTGAATTATTATATTAATGCCATATTTATCCCTGGCAATTTTCCATGTCCTGAGATTTGCTTTGTGTGCAACTAATACAGATACTCCAGTTTTATTAGATCATTGTTAGTATGGAATATCTTTCTTTATCCCCTTACACTTAACATATCCTAATATTTGTATTTAAGTTAGTTTCTTGAAAATACCATATAGTTGGCTATTCTCATCCACCTTGACTGTCTTTTAATTATTATTTCATATTGTCTATATAATAAGTGATTATTGACATATTTGGATTAATATATATTATATTTTTGACTATTTATTTGTTACACTTCTTTGTTTCTTTCCAACCCTCAACTTTTAATGTCATCTCTGCTTCTGATTAATCATTTTATATATGATTCTGTTTAATCTAATTTCTTAGCATACCAAGATATTTTTATTTTTAGTCATTACCCTGGAGCTTGCAATATACATTTTTAACTAAGCCTATCTTCATATGAAACTGTAACTCTTCACATGAAAAAATATATTCTATTCTTTCATCTATTATTTTCAGATGTTTCTTCTTTATTTATGTAGATTTAAGTTGTAGATGTTTTTTATTTAAATCTTCCTTAAAGAAGTTTTTGGAAATTTTTTGCAGGACAGTTCTACTGGCATGGAGTTCCCTCAGTTTTTGTTTGTCATAGAAAGGCTTTATTGTCCGTTCACTTTGGAAGGATAATTTTATTGATATAGCATTCTAGGTAGGAGGGTTGTTTTTATCCCAAAACTTTAAATATGTAATTCTACTCTTTTCTTGCTGGCATAACTTCTGAAAACGCATTCAGTGTAATGGTTTTTCCTGTAACTCTCTTGGTAAGTAAATGGTTTATTCCCTGTCTTCTGTCACAATATTATCTTTGTCTCTGGTTTCTATAGTTTGCATATGATACGACTCTTTTTAAAAAATCCTTCTTGGTGTTTTCTGAGCTTACTGAATCTGTAGTTTGGTGTTTGTCATTCATATCGAAAAATTCAGTCATTATTACTGCAAACATTTCTTCCGCTGTGCTCTTTGGTTTCCTGCTTCTACAATTCCACTTGCATGTCTGTTAGACATTTTGAAATCATCCCACTGTGCTTGGAAGTCTGCTCTTTTTTTAATTGCATGTTGGAAGGTTTCTATTGGATTATCTCAAGCTCTCTCATTCATCTCTCAGTCATATGCATTCTACTGATAAATCTATGAAAGTTCTCATTTCCATGTTTTGTTCTGATTTTTAGCTTTTCTTTGAAACTTTATTATACTTTTCATCTCTCTGAATGCCTACTGTTACTTCTTATTCCTGGTTCTTTGCTTACACTGTATATTCAATTTTTCACTTTAATGTAGCTCTTTTTTACATATATGTCACACACCTATTATGCCAGTGTACTCCATACTAAGGGTTTGGAGAACATGATCTACGCACATCTCACTCTGATATAATTTATTTTTTTTCTCTCTCTCTCTGCGTATGCGCATGCACATACATGAGCATTGTGTATTAGAGTTGGAAGACATAAAGACAAAAAATGATAACCATATGAATGCAAGCTAATGTCAGAAAATAATATACATTAGGAAGAAATTGTACCATGTTGGTTTGTTACTGAGAGAGTCTTGTGCAAGAGTTCTTTATAATGTGTAATCATTCAAGAATATCATTGTGAGGAGATGACTTTGCGCTGAAATAAAATTCTTTAGAAGAATCCAATCATTTGAAGAATCGAGGAAAAACATTCCAAGCAGAGGATAAGAATGAGCCCGATCTATTTAAAAAGAAGAAAAAATCCCCATGTGAGTTGCTAGAACATAGCAAATGCAGTAAAGCATGGTATTTAAGATGAGATTTTCAGAGCGTACTGGACGAAGATAAAATAGGGACTTGGATATAAGGTGATTGCATTTTTATCGTATGTAGGAGGGCAGTAACTGGGAAAGTTTAAATATGTATGTGGGGAGGCTGCAGTTTTCTTAACTGATTCACATATTTGTTACCACTAATAAAAGAAACACTCTCCTATCTGTTACCTCTTAGGTTAGATGCCTACATTTGCCTCCATAAAAATATGAACTTTGCCAGGCGCAGTGGTTCATGCCTGTAATCCCAACACTTTGGGAGGCCAAAGTGGTGGGTCACCTGAAGTCAGCAGCTCCATACTAGCCTGGCCAACATGGTGAAACCCTGTCTGTACTAAAAGTACAAAAATTAGCCGGGTGTGGTGGTGGGCGTCTGTAATCACAGCTACTCCGGAGACTGAGGCAGGAAAATCCCTTGAACCCAGGAAGTGGAGGTTGCAGTGAGCAGAGATTGTGCCACTGCATTCCAGCCTGGGTGACAAGCATGAGACTCTGTTAAAAAAAAACAAACAAAAAAACAAAAACAAACAAACAAACAAAAAGCTTGATGAACTTGATTCTAAGATAAGTTTATTCTTTCTCTCCAAATCTCCAAAACTGGCTTAGTGCTTTCATACTAAGTGATAATAAATGCCTATTCGTTCAGTTAAATAAGTAAATCTACTTAATTACATAGACAGATTTCTTACACTAATAGAAGATGAAAGAGACATAAAAGTAATTTGTTCATTCATATCCTGAGATGATGGAGGATATGCCACCATAGCTTGCATACCTTGTTCAGTGCTAACTATCAGCATGAACAGGTGAGCTGATTCTTTTCTTAGGAATATTATCCATGGTTTTCTCCAAAGCCATCTACTACTGTCAGCCCAGAAGGTCTGAGATTCCCAGAAAATGGATTTTGTGAGAATCTCTTATTATCAAAAGCAAAAAATAAATTAAAGGTTAATTAATCCAGTTCTCCAAGCAGTTTGAAGTTGCCTAACACTAACCTAATTTGGTGATTTTACACTTCTATCATAAGGGAGTTTGCTGTCTCCTAAGACAGCCAATACTATTTCTAATATGAGTGCTTGGCAGTTACAAGTAGCCATATATGGGCCTCCTAAAAAAAATTAGTAAAGAACTCATGCTAGTATTAAGTAACTTTAAATTTGAGAATAATTTCCTTATAATGAGCCTAATTTATTATTGAATTATATATTTGTGTCTTATTCCTGTCTGCTGTGGACATAAAGTTCAAGTCCAATCTCTAGCTACTCTGCACATACCATTTTGTGAAGATTTCTATTTCTTTCCATATAATTCTAGTGAATGACTCATGGACAGTCTTCAATATGGGACACCACGAAAAGAATATAGTTATCTTGATGAGCTTTTGCAGTCTTCAGATGTTCTGGAAATTTTTGTGCCTTTAAGAGGGATGAAGTTCCTGCCTGGTTTTTGAAAGAATAAATAATGCTGGACTGAAGCAATGCTTGTGCAGTCATTGTGGTGACATTGAAAACAACCATGGCCTTGGAGCCAGACACACCTAGTTCAAGTTCTGGAGCTATACCTTATTAATTCTGCAAGTGAGATCAAGGCACTTATTCTTTCAGAACTTCATGGACAATATGAAAAATGAAGACTTGTTTACCTGGCCATTTGTAGGAGCAGTAGATACTAACATAGTTTTAAAATTGTAATATTCACACACAAAATATTTTTACCTTTGTCAACATTGTCATTATTTTTTTGGTCATTGATTTCTCATGAAACAGTTAGCGAAATGAAGCAGATTTTGAAAACAGTAGAGTGACTAGGAAGTAGTAAAAGGGGCATTGAAAGGTGGTGTAAGTTGTAGGACATAATTAATGAATTAAAAACATATATTACCTCCTTCGTGGTTTGCCAAAATGCAGAACAACCCCCATGTGGTCCTTTTTTCGTTATAACCACCTTACCATCTCTTGATCTGTTATTTTTTCACCCAGTGTGTGGTATGAGGCAAAACTAAAATATTTGTTTTCCTTGACAATCCTGAGCTATGAACAAGAATAATTTTTGCTTATTTTAAAAATGTGGAGGCTGGGCACAGTGTCTCATGCCTGTCATCCCAGCACTTTGGAAGGCTGGGGCAGGTGGATCACGATGTCACAAGATGGAGACCATCCTGGCTAACATGGTGAAACCCCATTTCTACAAAACATACAAAAAATTAGCCAGATGTGGTGGTGGGTGCCTGTAGTCCCAGCTACTCAGGAGGTGAGGCAGGAGAAAGGCTTGAACCTGGGAGGCGGAGGTTGTAGTGAGCTGAGATCTCACCACTAAACTCCAGCCTGCCTACAGAGTGAGACTCGGTCTCAAAAAAAAAAAAAAAAAAGTGGAAACTAGGGTTTTAGAATCTAGAAAATAAATATATAAAGTCACAAATTTTGTTTTAAAGATGCGCTGGAATCCAATTCAAAAATACAGAGAATTTATTTTCACGCTTGTGCCAAAGCTCCTTTCCCTATACAACATGGCTTCTCGCCAAATGTAGGTCATTTGATGCTCCATTTAATCCCATCGGTTTTTTAATGTGTCAGTTTCTTACAGTCCAAAACAGCTAGAAACTCATGTATAAGACTGTCTATGTGCTACTGACACATTCAAAATCCCCTAGGTTTCAATAACCCTTTTTCATCCTGAGGGCAGAGTAATGCAATCACAACAGTTAAGCAGGGAACGTATCTATCCCAACCTGGAAAAAAAAAAAAAACAGTGAATTCTGGTGTAAACATCTATTGCACAGAATAAATGTTTGGACACATTCTAATTACATAAAGAATGTCACATTGCTCTAATAAGCTATCATTCCACTCTGGTTTTAGATACATAATTTAAAAAGTGAAAGGGTGAACTACCTACAACCCACGGGTGCTGTTTCTCTAGCCATTGTTATGGTAGTAGTGATAATCTGTTGGACTCCTTTAGGGAATACAGGCATAGTTTGGTTCAGTAGCATTATCAGCAATGCTAAAAGGAATAGTCCTTCAAAGGAGAGAGATTTCTTATACATCTGTGTGTGCACATGTATCACGTACTATTAGCGCATAATCATTCCACTACAGAATATGGCTTCCATTTAGAGAGTAGAAAGAAGGTTTGGGTCTGATTCTCTGCCAACTAGTGACCATTTCATGAACTGGAAGGCACGAAAGGGGCCACAGAAAGTCTAGGAGAAGAGGCTACACTAACTTTTACCGGTCCATTAATGGCCATCTACTAATCTTAAAAGAAAAAGGAAAAGAAAAAAAAATGCAATGCTTCTTTTCTTCCTAGAAACATTGTCCAACAATGTGCC
The DNA here is from genome assembly GCF_000951045.1 of Mandrillus leucophaeus. Classification (NCBI taxonomy): domain Eukaryota; kingdom Metazoa; phylum Chordata; class Mammalia; order Primates; family Cercopithecidae; genus Mandrillus; species Mandrillus leucophaeus. Next base: position 6,639,557 of record NW_012104698.1, on the reverse strand, counting down.
TATGATTTTACCATTAGCGTGGCAAAATCATGACTTTGCTTTGGGAAAAGCAATGTTGCATAGTGCTGGAAGGGCCATTTGGCTTTTGCCTCCAAGAAACATGAGTTTTGTGGCCAAGTGCTCCAGCTCAGGGCATCAAATAGTCATACTAAAGCATCTTAGAGTTTCTCATGCATCACTTCAAAATCTTCTTAGTCATTCATAATTTCTGTGACAACTGATTTAAGTAGGCCTTGACTAGTTTCGTGGAGGAGCAACATGAACAGCACATTGTCTTGGTTCTATGTTGTAAATATTTTTGTTTCATACTCGGGTTTCATTCGATGTGTGTAAAGATGGGACTGTCATAGAAAAAGTCTCTTCAAGCATTCATGTGCAACCTGGAAGTGCAGGCTCATGGATCCACCCTTGGCCAATGGGAACAAAATCTGATAGAAATTTTCCCCGTATTATTCCCCAGGCAGCAAATTTTGACATATGTTTCATAAAGCTCTTCAAAAATTCCCAGTGGGACTGGTCACTGGTTATTCATACTAGTGGCCAACTTGATCATTTATCCTTGTATTGGCTTTTATTCCTTCTCTGTGCCACTGACCTGCCCTATATTCCTATTCCCTGGTATCATATTACCAAATAAATCACCTTCCATAAACATTTTTTCTCAGACCCCAGAAGAAGACACTTGCTTTAAGTCTCTGTTCCTTGAAGTATGGTCTGTGCAACATCAGTATTGGCATCACCCGGGAGTCTGTTAGAGAGATAAGCCTTAAGGAGTATCCTGGACCTAGAGAATTATAACCTGCATTTCAGGAAGATCTTAGATGCTCATTAAAACCTGGAAACTTTGCCTTAAAATTCAAATATCATAGCAATTTGTATCAGATGACAAATTCAAATGCATCAGAGGCCAGACAAATTATTTAAATGAGTTAAGTTGACTGTCAGACAACAGAGAATACTGGAGTCTTCAAATTGGAAAGCATCCCTACTGTGCTGAAGGGTGAAGCTACCACATGAGCATTGAAAACTAGAACCATACAGTACCACAAGTCTCACTTCTTGCAAAGTGTTCTAGAGACACAGCAAATAGAAGCTATAAGCATTCTGTGGGCCCAACAAAGCCACCTGCAGGTTGTATATAACTTCAAGGCTCCTACATGGCCTCCTTCTCTCTAGACACTTAAGCTATTGTACTTATGAGGCACCAGCAAGTGAAGGGACAGCAGAAATGGACAATCCAGGTATTTTGCAAAGGTGTCTTGCTAAATCTCAACTTTCTTCCATTTTAAACTTACTAATTCCTTCCACCTCCATATGCTCGCTTGTCAAATCCATTGTCATGTATTTCTCAGATTTCTCTCCATGCTCTTGAAGGCACAATCTGGCCTCTCAGTTTGATCTTATTCTATGGTCTTTACTCCACAAAGGAATCAACTGTCCCTTTCTCTTTCAACTTTGTTTGAGGGGATATGCTATCATAGACCCCACTGGAATCAACTATGACAATCACCTCCTCAGACCTGCTAGGTTTTCTTGAAGGTCAGGAATTATTTGGATTTCAGAGAGTTGTTTTGCTTGCTACTGTTACCACTGCTGTTTATGATCATAAACTCTGCACATTTTCCCATTTTTAAATTGAACAAATTCAATATTAGCCATTATTTCTCAATAAGTACAATGTTACTACAGTAGAAGATATTCTAAAAACATGGTGACCTAAAAACAGCAATTAAAATGTTCCAATTCAAAAAATAAAATGTTCCTCCCCTTGGAAGGGAAAAAATAATCACTGTGCCAGATTATCACTAAGGATCCTTTAGTTTTTGACTTCTCATGATTTTCTCATTCACTGCAATTTATTCTTATCAGCAACTTACGAGGTTCCCTTGGACAGAAAAATGACATGCACCACGGTAGGATTATTTCCTCTTCCCATTTGATTATGAATTTTGTTATCACAGTGTAAGCAAATTCTACCCTAAGCCTTGTGATTTGAAGATGGATAATAAGAATCAGAAAATCAATACTTTGTAAAATAATTTAGCAAAAAATAAACAATAAATTTTTGTATTTGAAGATTGACTTGGTTGTTTGTCTCTCCTTATGAAATTACTTTTGTTCAAGGCCTACTGTGCAGAGAAGGCCTTAGGGAAATAAAGTGGTACATTTTTCATTGTCTTCAAATCTATTTTCTGCTTGAATGGAGTCAGCATTAAATTTAAAGCAAGAAAATCACTCGTTGATGGAAGTCTTAGCATACAAAGCAAGGTAGAAAGGTCCACTCACTTCTACGTGTTGAGTTTTAAGTCACTCAAGGGCACATATCCTGACCACATAAACATTAGGGATATGATTTAACACAGCTTGAACACCTAACCTGTACCACAAAAAGAGGAGATTCTTATTTTAAGAACACAAATATTGCTATTTTTAGGTAATCTGGCAGAACAAAGAGCCTCACCTTTTATGTCTGAGAGACCTGGCTTTAAATCTGTGCTCTTATACTTATTAGCCATGTGATCTTAGATAACACACTTAACGTCACTGAATATTTTCTGACTCTATGATCCCTGGTATTTCTATTGTATTAGCATGTGTTGGCACATATACAATTTTTATTGCAAAAAGATTTACGTAAAATCTTTTTCTAAATTTCCAAAAGTGTTATATTCTCTGCCCTCAGAGTCCCTAACATGTCTGTTCTCATCCCCTAATACTTTATCCTACACAAATACCCATTGAATTTCTGTAGCTAGTAGTCTGTTTATCAGATCATGACCTACATAAATCCAGTGTCTGTTTTTTACATATCCATTTCCCTAAATTAAAGGACCTCTGGAAATTAGTCATTCCTTAATAATTATTGATTCTTCTCCTTCTTAGTCCATTTAAATATAATATAGTTGTCCCTTGGTATCCATGAGGGTTTGATTTCAGCACACTCCATGGATACTATATTATGCAGATGCTAGAGATCCTTCTATAAAATGGAGTAGTAATTGCATATAACCTACACATATTCTTCTGTATACTTTAAATCATCACAAGATTACTTATATTAATGTAATGTAAATGCTATGTAAATAGTTGTCATACTATATTGTTTAGGGGACAATGACAAGGAAAATGTGTTTACCTGTTCAGTACAGAAGCAACCATTCTTTTAAACTTTTTCAAACATTTTTTTATCTATGGCTGATTGAATCCACTGATGCAGAGTGCATGGATATGGAAGGCCAGCTGTATACAGTAGTACTCCCTGATCCATGGTTTTGTTTTCCATGATTTTAGTTTTCCCTGGTCAACTTTGATCTGAAAACATTACGTAAAAAATATCAGAAATAAACAATTTATAAGTTTTAAAGTGCACGTCATTCTGTGTAGCTTGATAGAATCTTACACCATCCAGCTCCATCCTGCCTGGGATGTGAATAATCTCTTTGTCCAGTGTTTCCATGAGGTACATATGACTTATCCATTAGTGATTGACATCATCTGTTCCTGATATCCAACTATCAACATCTTCATGGCTCGATGATCCAGGATCATCTGAAGCAAAGGATCCTCCTTTGGATGTATCCCCGGAAGGTCAATAGTAGCCTAATATTATGTCACAATGCCTATATCATTCACCTCAGTTCATCTTATCATCATAGGCACTGTATCTCACACCATCACAAGAAGAGGAAAAGAAAATAGGACTAAAATATTTTGAAAGACCATATTTTCATAATTTTTATTACAGTATATTATTATAATTTTTAAAATTTTATTATTGCTATTTATCTCTTATGTCTAATTTATAAATTAAACTTTATCATGGTGCATATATATAGGAAAAAAATAGTATATGTAGAATTTGGTACTATTCTTTGTTGCAGGCAGCCAGTGGGGGTGTTAGAAGATATCACCCATGCGTAAGAGAGGACTACTACGTGTTCAATGAATGTAGATAATTGGAAAGTAATATTATCTGTAGATTATATCTAGCTTTGGAGTATTCTGCGTAAAGGTGAGAGAAGTAATTCAAAAAGTTGAACAGCATTTTATGTTAGAGAAAGAGCTGTAAACAAGCTAGTTGTTAGTAAACAGTGTCTCAGGTTGATGGCTCAATTTTCTCTCCTTTTAACTGTGTTCATTTCTCAGGGTAATACGTGTTGCTGGAGGGACAGAAAGGTCATATGTAGCATGAGACATATGTCACCTCCTGTGTCATTACTAGGAGAGTTTACTTTGCCTTGTTTACCTCTTAACAAGCTCCTACTTATTTTCCAATTCGAACTCAAATAAACTTGTTTCAAGGATAAAATTCAGGGAGCAGTTCTACAGGAAGAAAGAAGGCAGCATGGGTGGTTTTCAAACAATTGTGCATGTGAAATGTTTTCCGTGAGCAAATATTCAGCTTTGTATCCTGCTTTTGAGTATAATTCATCCAGCTGAGTGACTCCATTGCAAAAATGAGGCCCAGGGAAATGAAATTTGTCTCTTTGCTTAACCCAATATTCTGGTTAACAAAGTTCTTTGACAAACAGTGAATGTTAAATTTTGATTAAGAAGAGAGGCAAATATAAGTAGAAGAGAGAATAACATGATTGAGATTTATTCACCAACTCAGCTAATATTTAATAAGCAATTATTTTATACCATACACATAATTGCTGGAATTTTGGTCCATGCTATGATGACAAAAACTGTCTAGTTAGGAGAAGAAAGACAACTATGCCAATAATTAAAAATTATTATAAATTGGAAGAGTTGATATCAAGGAAATACATAGAGGATGTAATATCTAATGACATGAGGAAAAGGTAAGAAGAAAGTTCATAGCAGACCTCTTTGATGCAGTGAAATTTGAGCTCAGCCCTGAAAAATAACATATTTCTGCTGTGATAAAAATGAAATAACAAGGACTACATTTACCTTTGACCTAGAATAACAACAAAAATCATAAAAAGCAAAATAGATAAAGCAACGGTTTTTCAAGACCTGGGACATCAGGTAACAACAGCATCAAAAACATCAGCCCTGAGAGATGACAAGCAAACTCAGCAAGTTCTATGAGCCTACCTTATTGCCTTTTGAAAGTTTCCTGGCAGCAATGTACATAGTAAAGGCCAGGCTGCATGCAGCTATCCCCCTGAACTGGGGAGACAAGGCCAAGAATGTGAGATCCATTGATTGAGTTCCCAGAACCAAGGAACAGAAGAGATGGCTGCACTCAGAGAAAATTATATGTACCTGTAAAGGATCCTCATTAAGTATCAGAGCATCTATGAGATGCAACAACCTGAGACCAGGGAAAGAACTACCCAGAAATTTAAAAGGTAATAGTGGTGGTACTTATAGAGAGCTGGAAATAGTGCTTTTTCCCAACAGCCATACTGGAAAACTTTACGATTCATGGAACATTGAGTACAAAACACAGAGGAATAGCCCTAGACTGAGCACTGATAAATTCCCACATAAGAAATGGTAAAAGTAAGACCTGGAAGGACTTATGTAACTATTTCCACGTTCAATAACTGTGTCCCAGAACAAGATTTAACAATATTTACAAGAATATAGAAATAGCCAGTACATACATAGTAAAACTTACAATGTCTGACATACAATAAAAGGTTATTAGACATGCAAATAAGTAGAAAATATGACTATAATGAGAAGGTAAGTAAAGTAACTGACACTGACCCAGAAGGGACACAGGTGTTAGAATTAATAGAAAAGAACATTAAGATGATTTTCATAACTATTTTGTATGTGCCAAAAAATAAGTGGCAACAAGGAAGGTATAAAAAAGAAGTCAAATTTCTAGAGATTAAAATTATAATTTCTTTGAAGAAATATACACTGAATGGGAGTTGTGGAAGATACAATATTGCAGTAATACAAATAGTTAATTTGAAGGTGTAGCAATAACAATCATCAAAAATGAAACAGATATAAAATTAAAATGAAAGAAAAGATCATCTGTGAGTTGTGAGATAGGTTCAAATGACCTAATATACATCTAGTTACAATTCTGAAAGTGCAGACAGACGAGAGATGTGGTTTCAAAAACATGATGGCTGAATAATTTTGAAATTAGTTTAAAATAAAAATAGATCCTGAAATCTCAATCAGCCCCAAGCACTAAGCCCCGTCATAACTGAATTGCTCAAAACCAGTGATAAAACAAAATACTTCAAAGTACACATTATGGGCCAGTGTGGTGGTTCACACCTGTTATCCCAGTGCTTTGTGAGGCCGAGACGGGCAGATCACTTGAGGTCAGGAGTTTGAGACCAGAGTGGTCAACATGGTGAAACCCCATCTCTCCTAAAAATACAAAAATTAACCAGGCATGGTGTTGGGCACCTGTAATCCCAGCTACCGGGGAGGCTGAGGCAGGAGAATTGCTTGAACCTGGGAGGCGGAGGTTGCAGTGAGCCAAGTTCACACTACTGCATGGGTGACAGAGCAGGACTCTGTCTCAAGGAAAAAAAAAAAAGGAAGAAAAATAAAGGTAAAAATGACAACAGAAACTTTGTTGGAAATAACATAAGCAAGAAGATAGTGAAGCAATATATTTAAGATGCTAAAAGAATAAAACTATCAACTTAGAATTCTTTTCCCAGAAATCATATCTATGAAAATAGAGATGAAATAAATATTTGTTCTGACATACTAAAAAAAATTAATCACTAACAGACCCACATTTCAAGAAAGGTTAAAAAGTTATCCTTCAGACAGAGGAAAAAAATCATTTAATCTAAAAACCTACATTTACACAGAAGAATGAAGAGTAACTACAAAAGTAAACATATAAGATATTTTCTATTATTTTAATCTCTTTAAAAGACAATTGAGTGTTTTTACAAAAATAATTTAGTGGGGATGCTTATTAACATATATAACAGCAAATTCGGTGACAGTAACAGCACAAATTTCAGGAGGGAGAAATGAAAGGGGACTTCATCAAGTTTGTGAAAAATTAAATGAAAAGAGAAGATAAAATACATGAACTTTATTTCTCAATACAAGCTCTATCATGGTCAAGACACTTTTGTAAGTGACAATACTAGCCATTTAGTCCATCCCTAGAGAACTGAGGGTACTAGGAATTTAACCATGTCAATGCAGTATTTTTTATTTTATAAACTGAAAACCAGTGGGTGGCCTTTAAATAATTTTATAAGATTAGGAAACAAAAAGATGTCAGCAGGAGCCAAATCAGGACTGCGAGGTGAATGCCTAATGGTTTTGCTTTGAAACTCTCACAAAACTGTCCCTTTGATGAGCCAGGAGTATTGTTGCAATGGAGAGGGGGTCTCTAGTAAAGTTTTCTCAGGCGCTTTTCTGCTAAAGGTTTGACCACCTTTCTCAAAACACTCTCATAACAAGCAGATGTTACTGTTCTTTGATCCTCCAGAAATTCAACAGGCGACATATGTTGAGCATCCCAAAAAATTGTTGCCATTATCTTTACTCTTGATCATGTCACTTTTGCTTTGACTGGACCACTTCCACATCTTGGTTTCCATTGCTTTGACTGTAATTTGTCTTCATGATTGTACTAGTAAAGGTATATTTCATCTCTTGTTATAATTCTTTGAATTAATTCTTCAGGATCTTGATCGTATTTATTTAAAATGTCCATTGAAAGCTCTCCTTTTGTCTGTGGCTCATCTAGGTGCAATGGTTTTGGCACCCATTGGGTAGGAAGTTTGCTCAACTATAATTTTCCAGTCAAAATTGTCTAAACTGAACTAACTGAGATATCTATAGTGTGGGCTATTGTTTGTGCTATTAACCTTCAGTCTTCTTCAATTAGGGCATGACTAAATTGAACTTTTTCTTTGAAAATGAATGGGGATTGTCTGCTACTGTAGACTGCATTTTCAACATTGTTTCATCCCTTCTTAAAATGAGTTATCCCTTTCTATGGAGCATTGTTCCAATATAAAATTTTAATAAAGCATCAGTAATTTCACCATTTTTCATCTCAAGTTTCACTATAAAATTGATGTTTGTTTTTGCTTCAATTTTAGTGGAATTCACCTTGCTTAGGTAGGAGTTCTTTGTACACTAGTGTCTTCTACTTATGACCTCAAGTTAGATCTTGTGTAGACACATTATAACAAGGAAGTATAAGATTATGTTGGTACAAAAAATTTTAAATCCATGCATAGATTTTTATAATATGTTCTTTTCATGAATGTTCTGAAGACCCCCAAATATACTATGGTAAGTTTCTTATATTATGCATGAAGTGATATTATATTACTCTAAGATACATTTTGAAAGGTTATGATGGAGGCTATAAACCCTAAAGCAACCACTAAGTTAATCAAACAAGAAATTGTAGCTGATAAACCAAAAAAGGAGATAAAATAGAGTCATAAAAATTTGAAATCATTCAAAGAAGGCAGGTAAAGATTAAAGAAACCATGGGACAAATACAAAGCTAGAAATAAAATGATAGACCTAAAACTAATCATACAAATACATGCAAATAGTAAATATCCCATTAGATTTTTTTTAAAAACCTGTAAGACCCAACTACATGCCAGCTGAAAGAAATTATCTTTAATAAGACAAAAGTAGTTTACAACTAAAAGAATTGAAGAGATACACCATGCTAATATTTATCAAAATAAAGTTGGATATAATATTATATAATAGTAATGTTTGACAGTAGATTTTGGAGCAAATATGAAGAATACTATGGACAAAGATGATCATTTCATAATTATAAAGGAGACAGGTCTTCAAGAGACTATAATTACCTTAAACATTTATGCACCTAATAACAGAGATTTAAAATGCACAAATCACAAACCAATAAAACTGCAAAGAGAAATAGACAAACACACAGTCAGATATTTCAGTGTATATATCTCTCAGTAATTGATAAGAAAAATACATGGAATATCTGTAAGAATCAAGATTTAGACAACACTATCATTTGCCTTGATCTAAATGGCATTTATGGAACAATCTTTTCTAAAACATGAAGGGGTGGTACCTAACAAACTCCAAGACAAAATACCTAATGAAGACCAAAAAAAAAAAAAAATACAATTTTGAATTAGTCAAGCCTCTTCCTGTGTTAACTTTTACATGCCTGTACTCCTGAAGTAGTCTCTTACTTGAACTCTCTGGACTGTTCTCACTTGAATCCTTCTTTTGCATCTCTCTCCAAAGGTTATCTTCTAATGTCTTTGGTTTTTCAGTTCTCCTTCAGCATACACTGAAGACGTTTGTTCTGGAGCCAAGTGCTTGAAGTTCCATTCATCTACATTACTCAAGGGTCTGCCTATATTCCTCATGGACTTCCAACATTACTCCTCTGGTCCTACCAGATTCCGCCATATTCTAAGTAAATTATGTTAATCCTTGAGCACCAAGACCTTTTCCCTGATTCTTCTTTACACACTCCTCTTCTCATCACCTCCATGAAATCTTCAATTCCAAAATAGGATCTGTGTACATTTAAGTCCGTTCAACATGATTTATACTGAAGCAAAATAATCACATTCCATTTCCCATGACCAATATATAAGAAATCTGATTTCAAGGGAAAAGTGTGTGAGTAAATATAGTTCAAAAGCTTATTAAGTAGAAAAGAAAAATAAATAAGAAGTTTGAATACTTCTTGTCTGGGATTTGAGAATGCTGTAAAGTGAGATCAATTATTTAAAATTAGTATGTTAACCTAGGAATACAGCTAATGAGGCATGTGAAGGACCTCTTCAAGGAAAACTGCAAACCACTGCTGAAGGGAATAAGAGAGAACACAAACAAATGGAAAAACATTCCATTCTCATGGATAGGAAAAATCAGTATCTTGAAAATGGCCACACTGTCCAAAGTAATTTATAGATTCAGTGCTATCACCATCAAACTACCATTGACATTCTTCACAGAATTAGAAAAAAACTATTTTAAATTTCTTGTGGAATCAAAGAAGACCCCTTATAGCCAAGAAAATCCTAAGCAAAAAGAACAAAGCTGGAGGCGTCACACTACCTGACTTCAAACTGTACTACAAGGCTACAGTAACCAAAACAGCACTATACTGGTACCAAAACAGACGTATAGACCAATGTAGCAAAACAGAGCTCTCAGAAATAACACCACACATCTACATCCTTCTGATCTTTGACAAAAACTGACAGAAATAAGCAATGGGGAAAGAAACTCCTATTCAGTAAACGGTGCTGGGAAAAATTGCTAGCCATATGCAGAAAACTGAAACTGGACCCATTCCTTACACCTTGTACAAAAATTAACTCAAGATGTATTAAAGATTTAAATGTAAAACCCCAAACCATAAAAACTCTAGGAAAATACCATTAAGGACATAGGCATGGGCAAAGACTTCATGACAAAAACACCAAAAGCAATAGCAACAAAAGCCAAAATTAATAAATGGGATCTAATTAAACTATAGAGCTTCTGCATAGCAAAAGAATCATCAGAGTGAGCAGGCAACCTACAGAATGAGAGAACATTTTTGCAATCTACCCATCTGACAAAAGTCTAATATCCAGAATTTACAAGGAACTTAAACATATTTACAAGAAAGAAAAACCTTATCAAAAGTGGGCAAAGGATATCAACAGACACTTCTCAAAAGATCACATTTATGTGGCCAACAAACATATGAAAGAAAGTTCAACATCACTGATCCTTAGAGAAATGCAAATCAAAACCACAATGAGATACCATCTCACGCCAGTCAGAATAGCGATTATTATAAAGTCTAGAAACAATAGATGCTGGTGAGGCTGTGGAGAAATAAGAACACTTTCACACTGTTGGTGAGAATGTAAATTAGTTCAACCATTGTGGAAGACAGTACAACGATTCCTCAAGGATCTACAAGCAGAAATATCATTTGACCCAGCAATCCCATTACTGGGTATATACCCAGAGGAATATAAATCATAAAGACACATGCACACATATGTTTATTGCAGCACTATTTATAATAGCAAAGTCATGGAACCAAGTCAAATGCCCATCAATGATAGGCAGGATAAAGAAAATGTGGCACATATACACCATGGAATACTATGGAGACATAGAAAAGGACAAGATTATGTCCTTTGCAGGGACTTGGATAAAGCTGGAAGCCATCCTCCTCAGCAAACTAACACGGGAACAGAAAAGCAAACACCGCATGTTCTCACTCATAAGTGGAAGTTGACCATTGAGAACACATGGTCACAGAGAGGGGAGCAACACACACCAGGGCCTGTTGTGGGGTGGGAGTTGAGGGGAGGTCACTTAATGGATGGGTCAATAGATGCAGCAAACCACCTTGGCACATGTATATCTATGTAATAAACCTGCACGTTCTGCACATGTATCCTGTTTTTGTTTTTAGAAATCAAAAACAGACATTTACATAGGTGTGTACATTTGTGTGTGTATATGCATATGTATATATTAGATAAATTCAAGTTCTGTTGTAATAGACTATAAGTACTTGTGTGAGCCATTTAACTTCCCTGATCCAGTTACTACGGCTATAAAACGAGCGTAATAACTCCTGCGATGCTGCCTTCATGGGGTTGTTATGAGAGCTATAACAGAAATAGGACATGAATGGTCTTTGAAAATATGCTTTTTTTTTTACATGCATGAGAGATTTTTATCGTGTGCATATTTGAAATATAGTGAAAGTAATAAGGTAGTGAATTTCAAAATGTTATTTGTAAAACTTAGATATCAAATTAGATCATAATTAATCAAAATGTTCCCAGACTGTCAGTGGTTTATATGAGAGCATTTAGGTTCCTATCCTGGTTGTACCTCTTATTGTTTTTGGATTTCACTACCAATTATTGTTTATAGATTTTAAGCTAGTTACTTCTCTGAACCTTAGTTTCAACATGAGTTGAAGGTAATAAAAATATCTGGTTCAAGAATATTTGTGAGAATTAAATGAGATAATGTAAGACTCATCCCTACAGGATATACACGACTTAATGGGCTTCGTATATAGATATATAGAGGAAGGCATAGAGCACGTGGAAAGGTAAATTATCAACATTTTCTTGATCATATTAGACCCTTAATTCATTGTGTAATACTATGGTTCTCACTGTTGCCTCCAAGAAACATTTGCCAATATATGGAGATATTTTTGTATCACAGACAGGGGCAGAAGGGTGCTAGTGGCATCTAGTGGGTAGAGGTTAAACATGCTGCTAAAAATGCTACAATGCACAGGACAGCCCCATGCAACAAATTATTCAGCCCTAAATATCAATAGTGCAGAGGTTGAGAAATCCAGTTGCAATGAATAAATAAAGCAGATATGCAAGATTCTATTCCTTATATGTGTACAGCTTCTAACAAATGAAAAATGTATGTATGCAGAGAGAGAGAGAGAAGCAGAGGGAGAGAAAGTAAAGTAGAGGTATACATTTTGTTATTTTCTTTCCTTTGTCTCTTTTGTTTGCTCATATTTTTTTGGTGGGCTATTCTTCAGTTTTGTCATGGTTACTGGTCAGCAGGGTCCAATAAAGCAGCCACATCTTATGCAGAAGCTGTGACTACTGTCATAATAAAACTGGAACATTGTGCCCAGCATGGTGACATTATTCCTGATTCATTTTCCCCTGTATCTTTTCTCTTGGAAGATACTTAAATTATTTCTTAGAGACTTTCTGTATGTCTGCCTCCATAAACTAAATCAAAATATAGGCTGGTTTGGGGTAGAGATAGGCAGTCTTCTCAATCTTGAATTCTATTCCTAAAGACACTAGCAGGATTACAACTTTTGATTCTGATTGGCAGGGTCATTAATTTCCTTTGTAGGCTAATTTCATCAAAAGTAAAAAATTAAAATGAAAAACAACCCTTAACATGTATCACAAATTCTCATATTCCACATCTAGACGAAGAACAATTTCTGATTGCGTGAGACAGGTATCAAATTGTCATGGATAACCCCAGATTACAAATCCTGTGCACGTGACCCATGAAGAGATGCCTGATCTCTCATTGTAAGTCAGGTTATTGCTCCTCCCACGAGAATTCATTCGTGTGTGGCGGCACAAATGAAGAGAGGTTCAAAGTCACAAAGATAAGTGATAACACTGCATTTTTAGGGCGATAAACATTACACGAATGGCATGAGAACAGGTATATAGATGAAGACAGTGGAAGCATGATCCTGGAAAGAACGCAGGAAGGTTATTTTATGTCATGTTTTCGTCAGGAAAGTCATCTGGCTATTTTATTCTATTTTATGGCAGCAGTAGAGGTAGAGACAAGATTGATTAGCCATGAGGTAGGAACTCACAATGTTTGCCAAGCATAGTTAATTGTTAATAATACTTGGGTGGCTCCTTAAGATGAAATGATGGACTTCTCATTGTTCTTAGGGTAAAAGCCAAAATCCTTTATATGATTTGCGAGAGTAGTTTTCTTTCAAAGCTGTGAATCTTGCCCTCCACAACTAGGGCCTTTCCTTAAGCTCTTCTTTCAGCCAAAATATTCAGGAAATAAGCTGCTGTTTATTCTTCAGATTGTGGCTTAGAATCTACCTGAACATCTTCCCTGATTCCTAAACATAGCACACGTATCTCTTCTTTGTATTACTTATTAAATTTTAATTCTACACTAATCAATGCAGTCATTTGGTGAATCACCTACATATTCTATAATAAAGGCAGAGGATACAACAATCTTGGCTTATCGGTTTATCACCAATGTCTATACATAGTACCTGTTCTTTATTGGGCCCTCCGTAAAGACATTTGAAATAAATAAATAAATAAGTGAATGAACATATGAGTCTACACACCCTTTGTGTTTTCTCAGGCCATTCTAGGCACAGAAAAATATGACAAAATGTGTAAACTGTATTTTCGTGGAAGTATCTCACAAGCTAATAGAGGCTCAGATATGTGAGCATACAAAGCAAAATAAATATGAAAATAAATAGATATAAGAACAGTGAAGTAGGCGTATGTATAGATATTTGCATCCCTCACCCCCCAGGGAGCAAGGTATATGTCATTTCTACCAATTTCCATTTGTTTATCACATTCCAATAAAACCATTCTTCTGTTGTTATTTTTCTTTCAAACAGAACAAATTTGGTTCCATTTAGATCTTTAGTATTCCTATATCATGTTTTTGAAATCTCTGTCTCTCCCACTCTAGCTCCCTTCACTCATTCGGTTCAAGTAAAGGTTCCTAAAAGTTGCCTCCCTAGGCTGGGCGCGGTGGCTCACGCCTGTAATCCCAGCACTTTGGGAGGCTGAGGTGGGCAGATCACAGGTCAGGAGTTCGAGACCAACCTGATCAACATGGTGAAACCCTGTCTCTACTAAAAATACAAAAAATTAGCTGGCGCATGCCTGTAATCCCAGCTACTCAGGAGGCTGAGGCAGGAGAATTGCTTGGACCTGAGAGGCAGAGGTTGCAGTGGACCAAGATCACACCACTGCACTCCAGCTAGGGTGACAGACTGAGACTCCATCTCAAAAAACAAAAAAGTCGCCTCCCTAACAACCAAGTTTGTGACACTCATCCCTTTTCCCTGGCATTTTTACACTATAACCTTGGTTTTATTGTTGTACTCAATATTATTTTTAAAAACATGCTTACTTATTTTTAATTTTTATATCCTTTAAGATATAAGTGCTATGGAAGAAAAAAAAAGCTTTTTTTTCTTTTTTGTTTTTTAGCATTTTTCTCCCTGACATCTCAAAGACAGCCAAGGACCTAGAAAACACCCTCAAATATTTTTTGAATGAGTGGATGGATTGAGAAAGGATGAATGCATAAGTTAGGAGACTATAGAAATTCTAAAATTTAAATTTGATCTTGCAGGGTGAAAATGGTTTCCTATTCAAAAAGAGAGAGGTAAAAAGGAAGCAGAAAAAAAAAAGATATACACTGAGTCACTGAGGCATAAAGCAAGTTATGATATATTAGAGTGTTTTTGCTGTTGTTGTTGTTGTTGTTGTTAAGGGGGGAAGCCTCCCACTTGTCTTGATCAGGAGCCAGAGACAAGGTCACACAAGTAGAAAGGTGAAAGTAGCGCAGATTATGGCAAAACCTCAAAGTTAATGAATGTATCTTCTCTTCTCTAAGCAATAGGAAGTCACAGAAGGCATTTAGACTGCTAAATGAAATGATGCATTTTGCATTTTAGGAAGATCAGTTCAGCAGTTGGATGGAAACGAAATGGAGGAGAAGGTGACTGCTAGCCAAGACACCAGCTAGAAGACTGTTGCCAAAGTCTAGGGAGTATTTCTAAAGTGCCTCCTTTAAGACTACCAGTTTTGTTTTCCTTAAAATATAGACCTGACAATATTTAGTATTACAATCAGCCTTAAAAATGTATCCCTCTCATACTATTTTGTTTCTTTTATTTTTAATGCATTTAATAGATTTTTATTCCAAGTTTATAAATGTAGGAGAATGCAAAGAGACAAAAAAAGGATCAGAGACTTTTTTAAGCCTATTCTATTTAATATGCATGTTATCAAAGGTTAAGCTATATAAGTGCATTCATAAATAAAGGATAAAGAGAGACCAAGGTAATACACAAAGAAAGGCTAAAACCAGGGTGTAAGGAGGCCAAGAGAAGGTCAGTATTACCATATGAGACTTAAATAGAGATTATAGGATGGCATATATAAAGGAAAAACAGTAATATTAAAATTAAGAGCACTGGTAGGTATCAGAGGACAAAGATGGTCATGAGGGCAAAGATGTTGATACAAATGCAACAACATGGATGAACCTGGAGGGCATTATGCTAAACGGAATTAGCTAAACACAGAAATACAAATACTGCATGATCACACTTATATGCGGACTCAAAAAAATTAAAATTCAAACTCATAGTAACAGAAAGTGGAATAGTGGTTATCAGGAGCTGAGGGAGAGAAAGAAAAATGGAAATATTGGTAAAGGTACAAATTTTCAGTTAAGTTCTGTAGACATAATATACAGCATGGTGACTGTAATTAATAATAATTACTCTTGAAATTGTTAAGAGAGTAGATCTCATGTTCTCACTGCATAAACACACACGTATGTGAACACATACAGATGGTAGGTAAGTGAGGTGATGGATATGTTAGCTTGATTGTGGTAGCCATTTCACAATGAATATACATAACAAAACAACACATTTTTACACTTTAAATGTATTTTTATCAATCATACCTAAATAAAGCTGAAAGAAAACAGTGCAATTAGCCAGGGACTCAGCTCCATCCAGGCTCCAGTTCTTACTGTGGTCCTCACTAGCAGTGTAACACTGCGTGAGAATACTACTTTCTCTGCTTAGAACTTAACTTCTTTTCTCTCTTAAAGCATTGGTCTCAAGGTGCTATTAAAATTAGGGGTTCCCTGCTTTCTAAAAGACTGCAAATTAGAGCTACAGATATGAAAACCACATGTGTCATTTCAGGACTCTAAAAGGAGTTCTACGTTTTCTGATGAAAATGCTACAGCAGGTATTGCAACATCAGAGTCCCATTTTATGTCTGAAAATATGACTCATTGTAGTAATTTTGCGTTGTTGATAGCTCTGATTAGTGATTATATATTTTGTATTCATAAAAATTGAAACATTACGGCTGTCTTCAGGTGATTTATTTTGCAGACAAAAGTTTATCACACATAGACCAAAAAGGAACCACACATAACTGAAGAGATGCCCAAGAGACAGGCTCAGATTTTCAGTGCCATATGATGAATGACGATCATTCCAGCTTTTTACCTGTTTCCTTCTCATCATGTTTGGGTGAGAAAAACAACAGAGTTTTCATTTGATAGCTTCAAAGAAGCACCTGTCAGAATATTTCCTTAGCAGATCCATGAGGCGTTATTATGAAATGTTAATTTGTGATAGGCAAAAACATAACTGGGAATCTCGGGACTCTTTTGTCGTTCTTTCCTCTGAAGTTTCCTGTGGGTGGTCTCTGAGATTACAGGAGCTCTGCATGAGTTTCTCTTACGCTTTTGGAACTAATTTGTTGACTTTATGGATGAGATAAAATATTCCATTTCCAAAATTTCTCATTTTCCCCCCAGTGGTGGAAAATGAGTTACTTGGCAAAAGAGCCTGTTTTCCTTTTGATAGAAAATAATTTAGAGCATGTAGAAATGTTGGTCTTTGGGAAAGCAAATTTAGAAAGTGAATCTTGGGCATTGTAGGACACTATTTGAGGAACAAATAGAACCTGATAAACTAGAGTAACGTGGAGAGGCAGGGCAGGGCGCGGTGGCACTTTGGGAGGCCGAGGCAGGCGGATCATGAGGTCAGGAGATCAAGACCATCCTGGCTAAGACGGTGAAACGCTGTCTCTACTAAAAATACAAAAATTTAGCCGGGTTTGGTGGCGGGCACCTGTAGTCCCAGTTACTTGGGAGGCTGAGGCAGGAGAATGGCGTGAACCCGGGAGGCGGAGCTTGCGGTGAGCCGAGATCGCCCCCACTGCACTCCAGCCTAGGCGACAGAGCGAGACTCCATCTCAAAAAAAGAAAAAGAAAAACGTGGAGAGGCATTAATTGGCATGAGGACATGCTCAAGTGCCATCTGAGGAGTGGCGTGGTGTTACATATGCAGGATCAACACATACTGGAATTTTTTGGAATCATCCTAGTTTATTACTTCTCTCAAATATGACTATTATTAGGGTCCTCACACACTTCAAGAAGGGTCCAAATTTGGATGATAAACTAAATAGTCACCCTGTATACATGGGATTAGGTCCAGGAATTAGGTAATTTTGAAGTGTCTTTGATCGTCTGGGATAATACCCAAGGTTCGTTGCCTCACACCAAGGGAATCAAGAACACAGGCACACAAGACGTGAGCTTTAGAGTGGAAGTTTAACAGGCAAAAGAGGAAAGCTCCCTCGTGCAAAGGGAGGGGGTTCTGAGCAGATCTCCCGGTTCCTGGGGAGATGTAGTTGATTTTATAGATGAGCTTCAAGAGGCAGTGTCGGGTTTACATAGGGCACAAGGGATTGGTTGGACTAGGTGTGTCATTTACATAGTGCATGAGGAAGCTGGCCACTCTACCGTAGTTAGTCTTTTATTATGTTGATGGTTCTCTACCTGGCCGGCGCCATGTTGCCTCCTTCTTTACTGCACACGTGGCAACAAACAAAAGGGAAGAATGAGCCTCCATGTTGAACATACCTGGCTTCCAGGTATCTCTTTCCTATTGGCACAGCTGCTAGCATTTACTTATGCAAGCTTCCTGCTTGCTTATCTATGTCTGCAGCTTGATTTTTCAGGCTGCTTTTTGTTAGAAAAGAAATTACTTTGGGGCTGCTTTTCATTAAAAGGAAATTTCACAAAGGACTCTCTTACCCTCACTATCTGCGTAAATAATTTTTTTAAGCTCTTGTATGAATTTCACAGGCTTCCCACAGCTTCTACTTCAAAACTTGGGTATATCCAGCAGAGGGCGTATCTCTGTTGTTTGTCACCTTTAGCATGGTACCTAACTCTACCTCTTTAATTCACCCGATGCTGATGTTTCATACCTGAGGATTTGATTTGATTTGCCAGATCTAGATTTGGAAAGGGATTTCCTCTTTTTTTCCCCCAAAGTAAATAAGAAAAGAAGGGTGGTTACTTTCTCTAGCAAATATTCAATATTTACTATTTGTTCTTCACATTGTTTTTTCTTGGCCCAGCTCTGGTTACTTATTGTGGAACTCTGTGGGTGTGGATACCAATTTCTGCTTATTTTAGGCCATCAGTTTCTTGTTAAAACTTTCTAGTGGAGAGTTGGACTTTGGATCTCTAAAACTGATTTATTCTATCAGTTATTTACCCCTTCACCAGCTGTGTTATACTAGATCATCATCAGTTTTAAGTAATGTTCCATTCTTTCAACTCTAAAAAGAAAATAGTGTGATATAACATTTTGGGGAAAAAAAAATAAAAATGTGGGCCAATCACTCACCATATTGCATGACATAAGTAGATATTGTTTAAATGTTAGTTCTCACTTTTCCTAATTCAAAAATACCAAATAAGAAGAAAGAGATCAGGGAATTGACATGTGACTACTCAGCTTTTGACGTTCCTGACTTAAAATATCAGAATAAAAGAAAAATACCTAGGGTATCATATAAATAGGTCTAGAATCTGATTTTTTGTTTCTTATGATGGCATGACCAAAATATTGGATATTGGAGAGGCTTGGATTATGTATAAAATGAACATAGCTGAATGATTTGTTAAAGAAAATGTATATGAATTGTCAGACACATAGTATTTGCACAATATTTTTCATTTTGCTTTCCTCATTACAGAAAACACACATGATTTGGAGTAACAAGTGTGACGCCTTGTAAAGCAGAAATCCAGGATATTTAATGCCCCTGCATTTGGTACATTCTAATTCAATAAGGTGTCCTCAGGTCTACAGAAACTTCTTCATTATCTTAAGAAGAGTGCATTGTTGCGGCCGGGTGCGGTGGCTCAAGCCTGTAATCCCAGCAATTTGGGAGGCCGAGATGGGCAGATCACGAGGTCAGGAGATCGAGACCATCCTGGCTAACACAGTGAAAGCCCGTCTGTACTAAAAAAAATACAAAAAAACTAGCCGGGCGAGGTGGCAGGCACCTGTAGTCCCAGCTACTTGGGAGGCTGAGGCAGGAGAGTGGCATAAACCCGGGAGGCGGAGCTAGCAGTGAGCTGAGATTCGGCCACTGCACTCCAGCCTGGGCGACAGAGCGAGACTCCGTCTCAACAAAAAAAAAAAAAAAAAAGAGTGCATTGTTTATTGTGGTAGAGGATTACCTACATGAGGCAATTGCTATTTAATATGAAGTGCAAAGTTGTTTAATGAAAAAGCAGGAATAATCAATGATAATGACTGAGGGAGAATATAAAGTCACATAATGTGAACTGTAGTATTCAAAAAAACATTAAGTCCTAAATAAATAAATATAATGAAATAAATTAATAAAAGCATAAAGGAAGCGTCAACCTTAAATAATAGAATCAGGAGGTGTGATTAAGTATAGAGTTTATTCAAGTGCAAAGCTTGAGGATAGCCACCTCGATAACACTGACTGCAGAAGAATGGAGTGAGTGCTTGCAAGTGGAGAAGTAAAGATTTCACTTATGTAGGGAGAGATGGAGAAATTTAGGAGTTGCAACATTTTCCATTCCAAGGCCAATACATAAGTTGCAGCAACGTGATTGGTTACAGTTTGCTGCATTCCAAGGAAAATTGCTTTAATGTTCCCTAAGGAGGGTTAATGGACTCAAGGGGGGGTCTTATCTCTTTCACCTTTTAGTCTTTCCTAATCATCCATAGTACAGGAATAAGGGTGGAAATTAATCTATAATGAGAGAAGCAGAATTTGCAGCTGCATTCTATGTGATTCAGGCTTCATAGTCACATTCCTCTCAAGGCTCAAATAATTTAAAGTTTCAACAGCTTTATGTTTAAATTTTTTAATTTTAAATTTCTTCCTTTTCATCAAGATCTTTCAAGGAAAACATCATAGATGAATTCAAGCTGTTTTGGCTCCTTTTATGTTCAGAAGCTTAGTCCCACATTGCTAGGAAGGCTCATTCCTAGAAAGTCATATCCCACAGCAGAAGGAATTTGTCAGGTTATAAAGCTGGTGGGGTATAAGACTGATTTAGAGCAATGTGAAGGAGGTGCTTGTGTGACCTGACTCAGACTACACAGCTGTATCTCTTCAATTAATGCAATTCTTTGCCTGATCATTATTTCATTATAATTAGTTTTGCATTGGGTCTACTGCAAACAAATACCACAGCAGCAGTAAAGGCAAAAACAGAACAAAACACAACAAATGATTATAATTCCTAGAATAGGTAACAGCTTCTGCTACCAGGGTCCTCCAAATCCGAACAAGCTGCTTAGCCAATTGTTTAGAAAGGACTGGTTGTTTGGGTTTTAATATCAGCCACTAATTTAGTGATGTTATCTTATTCATTTGGGATGTACACACAACACCCAGTTTTTATGATAGACCAGCTTCTCACTTAGGCTCCAGCGAGTATGTCTAATGCCATATGGGTCTGTAATGCAGCTTTCTCATAAGATGAACTTTATTGCTGAATAACAAGATATCCATGAGGTATTGTTTCATGCTTTTTTTCTATCATTGATTAGGGCATCTACATGCCAAATGCCATCTGCAATACCCAGTTGTGGCAGAAAGATAGAAGCTAAATGATCATACCAGTAGAATACAGAATGAACCCGACAAGAATGTTGTAGATAAGGAAAATGTTTGTGCTTTAAAAGAGTATGAAATATTTGAACTTGTACCTAGGTATAACCTGCAAAAATAGAGTCCTAAATATCCTCCTGGTGGCCATGACCATAGATTGGTGCTGCACAGTCAATAGGCTTCATTTGGAGCTAGTGATTAAACACCCAGTCATTCTTCCCAGGCAGTGGCATGTCAATCAGTACTTTTAATATAATGGTGTGGAACACTGTTCCCTTGGGTATCCTTCCCATAATTCTAGTGCTATTGAGTCATGTGTCTTTGATGTGATTCTTTTGTTCCCAACCTGAAGGAGCAAGCTCAGTAAGCAGACCAAAAGACAGGGTAAACCAAATAAGACCATCTCAAATTTGTGTTCTGTCCCCCTCAAATTGAGTTGCCTTATTGCTCGGTTTGATCAGTGCTATCGTTAAAGCTAAATAATTGGTTTCATTTACCAAAAATCTTTCCCTATAGCCTTTACTTTGTAAAGTACTATAATTAAGCCAGTGATGTATAACATCCTTCATCATACCAGTGTTAAGCACCAATGATTATCCTTGAGAAACAGATATATTTCTGGTGTTCTACCCTATCTTGCCCTTTGAAAGGAGATACCCACCATAGTAGGCCAGACTCACTGGAAAGAGGCATGAGGCTGTATATCCAACAAGTGGTTTTCTGTAATCCATTAGTCTTGGGCCCATTGCAAAAAGAGATTTGCTTCATTGGCAACAGCTGATGATAGTAGCAATGAAACATAACAGTCTGGTGTCTTGGAAAAGCTGTCTACCTCAGATATCTTTTTCTCATCTTTACTAGTTATGGAGAATTTCCATTGAAGATCACAGGTTTGAGATGAAGTACAAATTGGCAAAGTAACTTTCTTTAAATGGGTGATGTGTATTTAGAAATCAATTACTTTTGCTATGTAGAAGCTCTTTAGTTTAATTAGATCCCATTTATCAATTTTGGCTTTTGTTGCCGTTGCTTTTGGTGTTTTAGACATGAAGTCCTTGCCCATGCCAATGTCCTGATGGGTGTTACCTAGGTTTTCTTCTAGGATTTTTATGGTTTTAGATCTAACATTTAAGTCTCTAATCCATCTTGAATTAATTTTCGTATAAGGAGTAAGGAAAGGATCCAGTTTCAGCTTTCTACTTACGGCTAGCAAGTTTTCCCAGCACCATTTATTAAATAGGGAATCCTTTCCCCATTTCTTGTTTTTGTCAGGTTTGTCAAAGATCAGATGGCTGTAGACATGTGGTATTATTTCTGAGGTCTCTGTTCTGTTCCATTGGTCTATATCTCTGTTTTGGTACCAGTACCATGCTGTTTTGGTTACAAGAGCTTCTGCACAGCAAAAGAAACTACCATCAGAGTGAACACGCAACCTACAGAATGGGAGAAAATTTTTGCAATCTACTCATCTGACAAAGGGCTAATATCCAGAACCCACAAAGAACTCAAACAAATTTACAAGA